>NW_021145033.1:0-177500 GCF_900634775.1 Gouania willdenowi | reverse complement strand
TCTATTGACAAACGACTCCACGGAAATATCACCGTCCTTACTCTGGGAAACTGGCAAGGCTGTCATTAGAGGGAAGATTATATCATACTCTTCTTTTAAGAAAAAACAGGAACAGATAGCAGAAAAAACACTTGAAGAAAAGATCAAAAAACTTACGGAAGAATTATCTAAAAAAACCGACTTCATTTTGCAACAATTACGATACAAAAACTTTGACTACAATAATAAATCAGGCAAATAATTAGCAAATCAGCTCAAACATAATAAAGAAAATTCCTTTATAGCAGCAATTTCTGATAACGCAGGTCAAACTTTAAACTTACCTCAGGACATTAATAACATCTTTCATGATTATTATCAAAACTTATACTCATCAAATTTAAACCCTGACCCTGAAGATATTAAAACCTTTCTCAATAAACTAAACCTACCACAGCTCACTATAGATCAGAAAACCACCTTAGACTCACCATTAACCTTACAAGAATTACAAAATGCTTTAGATAGCATGTCAACAGGCAAAGCACCAGGTCCAGATGGGTTCCCTGCTGAATTCCTTAAACATTTCTGGTCAATAATGGCTCCACTATTTTTCAGAGTAGTAACAGAGATCAAAAATAAAGGGCATGTAGGAGGTCACATGAATACAGCGAACATTAAATTGTTACTTAAACCAGACAAAAACCCCATATTACCCTCAAGCTATCGTCCCATCTCAGTTATTAACACAGACTTAAAAATTATTTCCAAAGCACTCACATCCAGGTTAGAGAAAGTAGTACAGTCAATTATACACCAAGACCAGACAGGTTTTATTAAAAATAGACACTCCACAGACAATGTGAGAAGACTGTTTAATGTGATCAACATGGCACAGAACTCTAAAAAGAAAAAAATAATCTTGTCACTCGATGCAGAAAAAGCATTTGATAGAGTAAACTGGTCATTCCTCCTAACTGTCCTTGGCAAATTTGGCTTCGGAGAATCATTCATACAATGGATCTCCACCCTGTACAATAAACCTAAGGCCTCAGTAACCACAAACAAAATAACATCCCAAAGCTTCACACTGCAGAGGGGAACCAGACAAGGCTGTCCACTCTCACCTTTGCTTTTTGCAATATTCGTTGAACCTCTCGCAGCAGCTGTACGTCAGAACTCTGTTATTAAAGGAATCCACTCATCCATCTCAGAACACAAAATTAATCTTTACGCGGATGACATTTTACTCTATTTGGAAGAACCGCAATCCTCTTTAGAGGAAGTATTTAATCTAATAAACAGCTTCTCTAAATTATCAGACTATTCCATTAACTGGACAAAATCATCAATCCTCCCTTTGACAAAAAACTCTTGGAATCCTGCACACCAAAATCCACAACACCCCTCCACCACAAATACAATTAAATATCTAGGCTTAAATATATCACCAAACTTAAATGAATTAATTAAACTAAATCATGATCCGATGTTGGACAAAGTCACAGAAGATCTGCGGAGATGGAACAATCTCCCCATCTCACTACTTGGCAGGATAGCCTCAGTTAAAATGAAAATCTTACCAAAAATAAACTACTTGTTCTCAATGATACCACTGAAACCACCAAAACAATGGTTTCAAAGATTAGATTCTACAACTACAAAATTCTATACTAGAAATAAAAAACCTAAAATAAGCCTTTCTACCCTTCAAAAAAACAAAGACGAGGGTGGTTTAGAAGCCCCTAATTTCATGCATTATTACTTAGCAAACCAAATACTATATTTAACAGAATGGCTAAATCCAAAAGAATACTACAACACCTGGCTAGAAATAGAACAGTTAGACTGCAAACATATTAAACTCTCTGATCTCCCTTTTATCACTGCGACCCTCAAACATCACAACTGCTTTAAAAACCCACTAATTGCCTCCACACTGACTGCATGGTGGAAAGCCCTGGACATCACAAATGGCCAATTAAAAACTAGTATACTGTCTCCAATCTGGCACAACCCCGACTTTAAAAATAAAAAAACACCACTCTATCTGAAGACATGGGAAGAGAGTGGAATCACTCATCTCCAAGACCTTTTTGAAAATGACAAGATCAGGTCATATAACAATCTAACCCAAGCATTCGATATAAATAAAAGTAACTTTCTACAGTACTTACAAGTAACAGAGACAATAAAGAAAACCACTCCACTAGACTTAACTAAGTTACAACCTCCAGAACTGGCTATATATATGAAAAAAATCTCAACAAAATCAAAAAAAATCTCAAAAATATACAGAGCGCTTTCGAACACTAACTGTAATTACTTACCAATCGCGAAGTGGGAGGCCAAACTCTCAATCACCCCGAGCACTGATTTCTGGGCAGAAATTTGTTGTAATACTTTTAAGATGACAAAAAACACAAACCTTCAGCTAATTCAATACAAGGTCCTCCACAGATCCCACATTACCCAACAGAAAATGCATAAAATGGGCTTCTCAGCAACAGACATCTGCTCTCAGTGCACCCAGAATACAGCGGATTCCTATTTACATGCCTTATGGCTTTGCTCCCCAGTTCAACACTTTTGGATTCTAATCACTGAAAAACTGTCCTCCATTTTGGACTACAGGATTCCTTTATCTCCAAATCTTTGTTTGATTGGAGACCTGACAATGCTTCAACCTCCAGCAAACCAATCACAATCAATCCTTGCGGCACTAGCCATAGCAAAAAAAACAATATTACTAAATTGGAAAGACAAAAAATCCTTAAACATAAACCAATGGCAAAATCTCCTCACAGAATTTATTTCCATGGAAAAGATGTCTGCTCTCAGAAAACAAAAAAAAATAACGTGCTTTGAGGAGCGTTGGACTCCTTTTTTAATTGCATTAAATCTAAATTTTTAAAAGCCTGATGATCTAGCCTGCAAGCGACTGCCAGCACCACTCTTTACTAACGCACTAGCCCAACTGTAGGCCGGGGCCGCCTTGGGCCTCTGGGGTGGTCTTGGTCAGGATGGCTGGGGTGGGTTGCCGGGGTGCCTTGTTGCCTCAGCACGGGTGTGCATTCCTTCTGGGTGTTCACGGGGTCCCGGGGCTGTTTGATTTGGCGCCGTTGCCCCTTGCATGCGCATCTGGTTGGTCTCTGGGGCTGGGGCCCTGCGTGCTCCCCTGCCGCTCCTTCCCCTTGCTCCCTGTCCCCCTGTCTCGTCCTCCCCCCCTCCTCCTCCTTTGCTCTTGCGCCCGCCATCCTGTGGGGTTGGGTTTGGGGGGCTCCCGTTGGCCTGGGGCACTGGTGGGGGGGCTGTGGCTCCCGCCTGGGGGACGGACGGTGCCGTGCCGGGTGGGTTGGCTGGGGGGTGGTCTCGTTGGGGGGCCTGGGGTGGTGGGGTCCTTGGCTCCGGTCCGGGGGGATCCGGGGTGGGGGTGGCTTTGGGGGTGGCTGCTGCCCGGGGTCGGCGATTGCCTCCTGGGTTGCTGGGTGGTGGGGTGTGGCTGTGGGTTGCTCCGTCGGCCCTTGCGGGTCCTTGGCTTGGCTCCCTGGGGTGCACCTTTGCCAGGGATGTCGCTTGCGCGGCGAGCCAGGCGGGGCCCCCTCGGGGGCTTTTTGTACGACCGCAATGGCCGGGGTGTGGACGTTATGGCTAGAGGGGTGGGGTGGGGTGGGGGGTGCTATGGGGCCTCCCCGGGGGTCGTATTGGGCGGGTGTGCGGGGGCGCGGCGCGTGGTTCCTGGCCCGGTGGATCCGCGTTGGGATTGGCTGGTCTGCTGGCTGGGTGCACCGGGCGCCGTGGGCGCGATTCCGGGGCGGGGGTGCCCCGGGGGCGGATCCTTGGGCTACGTGTCCGGGGAGGTGCTCTCCGGCCATCTGCCCGGGGACCGGCCGCGGCTCGTGGCGGCGCTGCGCAGCTTTGGGCGGGGCGGGGCTGGTTGCCTCGGGCCCGCTGTTGTTCGGGGTGTGCTGGCGTCGGGGGGGTGTCTCATGCCGGTGCGTGGGTCGTCGGGGATTGCCTCCGTGGTGGGGGGGGGGCTCTATTGGCGCCGTTGGTGTGGGGGGGCGGTTCCGGGCTGGGGGTGCTTCGGTACTCTGGCTTGCCGGTCCGTGGCTGGCGGGATGGCCCTGCTTGGCGGTGGATGGCGTCCTCTCTCGTCGGGGGGGCCGGGGCCGCCTCCCGGTGGAGAGTGTTGTATCGTGGCGCCGGGTGGGCCTGTGCTGGCCCTGGTGCGGGCATGGGCCTCCCCCCTGCTCGGCCGCTCCCCTTGGTGGGGGTTGGGGGTTGGAGTCGGTGGCGTGGTGCGCTGGGTCCTTGGCTCCTTGGGGGCTTTTCGGGTGTGTATGGGGGGGCAATGGCAGCCTCTCGGCTTGGGACCTTGGGGGCGTTCGGGGGACTGCTTGGCCGTGGGGTGGTCGCCGGGGGCCCCTAGATCTCTCGCTCTTTCTGCTGGCCCGACTGCTTCTTCGGGCCCGGGGGCGGCTCATGGGTTTTGCAGTAGCGGCTCTTGGAATCACATTTGTCATGGACGCACTGGCCTCGGGCTGTGGGATAACACTCATACTGGGCTCAACCATAGACACGTTGTTCCCAAATACCTGTTTTATGTAACTTCCACTCACTTCCTCCTCTGCTCACAGCCACCACCATTATTCCTAAGCCGCACACTGGTCACCAGACTGGCTTGATAACACAACAATAAGCACAATATACACAACCACAATTTCACATCACATCACTTGAAACTTATTGACTATTCCCCACCCATTCGTTTTCCTATCTTGTATCCCTCCTCCCTGTTAACTCTCCCCCCACCCCCCTCATCCTGGTGTAACACTGCCCTCTCTTTTTTACATCCTCCCTTTAATAAAGTATTTACCCTTCCCTAGGGAGGGCTGGTGATGGTCACAATTATGCAATGAAATAAATTCATTTATTTAATTGCAATAATAAAATATGCATTGCTGTTAAAAGATTGCACTTCTTGTAGTGTTAACCTTCAACAGCATGTGCAGACAAGGTAAAAAAGAAAAAAATAAATAAATAAATAAATACTTAAGTTAATGTCTCTCATGTTGGACTTGTCTTTTATTTTGAAATAAACTTTTCTTTTGATAGGCATGCTGTGAAATGCATGTTGCACAGGAAAATATATAGATTTATATTTTTAAAAATATTATAAATGTGTGTTGTCGACAGCTATTTTTGAAAGATTAAAATTGGTTGGTTGAACTCTAAAAAAAAGTGGGTTGTGATTTAATGACCGTGGCAAAATGTGGGTCCCAGGGTGAGACAAGTTGAAAACCAGGTTTACAGGATAATAGATGAAATTAATATTATTTACAGTATTGGTTATTTACAAACTTTAAATAAAATACAAATTAATAAACATTATTTTTGTTAATATTTCTTCTGTAGTACTTAGAGGTTGTTGTTTTCAGGTTACTACAGTTATTTTTAAAGTTATTACTAATTAATGACATTAATACTGGATATTTATGAAAACATAAATCAGATAAAGTATCTTCTTAACTATATTTGCTGTAGTAAATAGAGAGCCCTAATAAAGACTGTCCACAGGGTTATTGGTGTTATTGTTGACGCTTCCTTTGGGGGTGTGACTTTGTAGACGGTCCCTGCCCACTCCTTAGCTCATTAACATAAAGTGTGTTTTTCTGTAGTTTGTTCTCTGTGTTCCACTGAGTACACACAGGTTGTTCCACCTTTACATCGTCACATATTGATAGAGAAATGTGAGTGTGAATGAAGTGGGTCACCAGTTAAACTAGTCTCCAGTGTGTGTGTAACAGCGGATGAATGTGGTGAGTGAGTGAGTGAATGAATGGAAACACACGGAGTGTTCTAACCTCTTCCTTCACAGAGCACACATCTGAAAACTCCTCCGTTTCTTCTTCTCCGCTTTTCTCCATCTTTGGAGCAAACATTCCGTCCCACACATGGTCGGGATGACGAAGCTCCTCCAGCACAGCTTTCCTCCTGCAGCCTTCATCATCATCATCATCACTGTCCGTCTTACTCATACTCAGCTTCACTTCCCTCCATAATATTTGTTCCTTTTCTTCTTCTTCTAGTTTAACGGTAGTCATCATCCAGCTCTGTCCGTCCTCTATTTCACTGCTTTGTTCCTGACTCTAGCTGGTTGCCAGATACAACCGATGATTCCCCGCATAAAATATGTTGAATATCCACAGAAACGTTCCAAAAACCATCCGTTCATCATCCAAATAAAACATAAAAATCACCTTTAACCAACGTTAAACTGTTTGATCACTAAGTTAGTTATTTTATAATCTCACAATCAGCGGGAAAATACTCAACCTGGCAACCACTCATCTGTTGCGCTGACGTCACAACCGACTTTTTATAAACTTAATTGACAAACAAGTCAAAATAAATGTGTTTAATGGTGATTTAAGAGTGAATAAAGTAGTTTCAGCCTGAAGGATTTGGTTTGTGGATGATTTGATAGATTCCAAATTTGGAAATTTGTTGAGTTAATTAATTTATGATTGGTTTGTTCTTAGAAACAATAGATATTGGAGATAAATAATGTATGAGCAGTGAAAATAATTAGATCACATTAAATCAACAGTATCGTTTTCCTTTGTTAAAAAATATATTATTATTATTATTATTATTATTATTATTATTATTATTATTATTATTATTATTATTATTATTATTATTATTCATTTCATTTATTTAAATTTTTTAAAGGAAAATAATTTTTTTAAGCAGGCATTGAACTATAATGTTTTTCTTCTTCCTTAGATAATAAATTATATTTTAAAAGGTATTAACTCTGATTTTAGTGAAAATGTTTTGATGAGATAAAGAAAGTCATTTTAAACTGTTAAATAATATCTACACACATAATGATTTCTTACATCAAATGTTTATTAAATGAGATCCTTTATTCGTCCCACAAGAGGAAATTTACTTTTCAGTTTCATCCCCATCCAAGAAACATGAAAACACAATCACATATAACATGGAGGACAGGAGGTATATTTATATTTATAATAAGACAGTTGAGCTTTGTTTTGTTTTTGTTTACATGTAAGCACACAAATATGTTACAGATTTTATTACAGAATTATATTCTGGGTCTGAATTCTGGTTTACAGCTTAAGTTTGTTTTAAAATGTAAGGAAAAAAGTAAAGTTTTAATTATCTTTTTACCTTATAAATTTAGATATTTAAAGCTGTTTTCACATTTTCTAAATTATATTCATAAACAATTTAACGTTTGTCTGCTCTAAACCTTTTATTAAAATCTTTCAAATTATTGGAATTTTCTCTTTTGAGTGACATCAGAATTGTTTTATCAAGTAGAACATGATTAATAATAACACTGCCTAATTTGAGCATCATTAATCTCTCATTATTTAAGTTACAAGAGGGTGCTGAACATTTTAAGATACATTTTGGATTACAGCAGTTCATATTATGGAACTGCAGCAAAAATGAAGCAGAAAGCAGCTGATTTTATCATGAATTTACAACATTAAACAATGCGTCGTTTAAATTTTTTGTAGTCAACATTCTCAATTATGTTAATGATTTTTCTTTATTGTTTATGTTCCACACATTGTGGTTGGTGCTAATCTAAACACTCAATAATTAATTCTATTTTTATTTTTTTTAATTTATTCCAGCAAAATAAATCACGTTTAAAAGCATATTCTATAATTCCACATTGTTGGATGAAATTACATTAATAAAATTTAACTTTATGGTTAACGCTGTGTTGCTATGTTTATCCAGTAACGTAAGCATATCCTCATCTGTTATCTGCTAATGATGCCTTAGTCAATTAGTTTAGTGGGGGATAATCCACTAACATGCTTTAATGCACACATTACACTGATAATAATAATAATAATAATAATAATAATAATAATAATAATAATAATAATAATAATAATAATAATAATAATAATAATAATAGTATCCAATATGATTATTTAAACGTCTTACCATTCAAAGCTCTAACTCCATTGGCTACAATAGTAAACTGATCACTTCCTGGAACTGTAAAAAAAAACAACGATCCATTGTAGTGAACGGAGTTGTCACTACTCTCTCTCTAAACGGCTCTGGACAGTTTGTGTACTATTTAAAATGTTGAAACTGTTATTTGAAAAATAATTATAAATGTATGTTTGAGTGAAATTTGAATTATTTATGTTTGGTTTTTGATTGTCAATGTTGTGTATTGTGTTTTTATCATTTTTTATTATAAAAAATTGAAAACATTACAAAACAGTCACATATTTACATGTGTACTATTAAAATATTTAATTAACATTGTATAGTCAGTTTACATTTAAATATCACTTCCCAGCAGCTCTGTCGTAAACAATCCGAGTGAAGAGAAGTGACGTAGTCTACGTGCATGTGTTAAAATGGATCTGAAAGGATCAGTCCTGTTAAAGGATTAAACACACTATTTTTAATGCTTTATTAAGAAACAAGTATTTTAATATTCATATACAAACACCACACTGGTGTAGATCTTTCAAAATAAAATCAATACATTTTTAAGATCAATTTTAAAAGCAATAAAATATTGGGATTTTTTTTTTATAAAATCTAAATTTTTTGTATCAAATGTTTTCCAAATATCATCAAATTGCTACATATAAATTCCACATCCTTGTCCTTCAAAATAAAAGCAAATGTAACCAAATGCTAATGAAAGCCAGGTATCACAGTGTGTGTGAGCAGCCAATCATCAACTCTTTCCTAAAACCTCTTCACCACAGAACAGGAAAAAAAGACGTGTTGTTGAGTTTCATTATTAGTTTGACTAAACATGCAGCTGTAATCATCCATATTAAACCTAATCATTAATAATATATTTACATGGATAAACATCATTCATTGTTTTAAAATTAATCTATTTCAATTTAGGAAATAAAGGAAATGATAAATATTTGTCCTAATTTTGATAGAATCTGTTTTCTAATAGTTTGAAGATATTATTTGTCTCTTTACTTGAAGATGAAAACATTGTTTAATAAATAACAGTGTCTAAAAACAATAACTTCCAATGAACAGTTCATTGATCTTTGTGGATACTGATGAATACTGTAATATTCCTTTAATGAAATGAATCAAGGCAATAGGAATAGCCCTGACTACTAATGAATGTTGTTTGAGAACATTTATCTTTAAAATCACAATGATTGTAAATATTACCATTGTCATCCATTAAATGTATTATTGTCCCTTTTCAATCTAGTCTTTAAAGAATAAAGTTTTCCTCTTGTATAAAATACAGCTGTTATTCCAGATTGTAGCTTTATGTGGACTGAAGTGGTGCTTCTAAAGCATTTTATAATATAATAACACCTGCATATGATCATGTGATCACTTAAAGGATGAAAATCACATGTTAGAAGAAAGTGATTGGTCCAACCCTTTGACAAAGATAAGCTGGTATAATGTAAAGCATAAATCATTTTCATGTTTAACTAAAGATTGTAAACACCTTCATGTGATTTCACCGTTTATTGTCTCACAGTCAATGACATTCATAATGTCCTCTTCTACTGACTTTATTATATCACTTTTTATTATAACATGTGTTTTATTATTATTAAATGAAATTATTAATATTTTGATTATTTGTTAAATACATATTTCTGTAACAGACAGAGAATATACTGGTAGATTCATCTGGAAATACCTTCAGTTTTTTTGTAGTTTCTTTGTGGCTATTTAAGTTTTTTAGATTTTTTTTGTAACAATTTATTGGTATTAGAAAGTTCCCTGTCTAAAATATTTGTACTAATAGTGATTCCCAAATATTTGATCTAATTTTTGACTGAAATATGATGAATTAAAGTGTGTGTTATTATAATTAGTCAAAATTTCACATATTTAACATTTAAATATAGTCCTGAAGCCTGTGAGAAAGTGGAAACTACTTTTAGGTCAATAAGAAATTGGACAGGATTAAAAAATATATAATGCTGTGTCATCTGCAGAATATAAGATTATATATATGATATAATGATATTATAATAGGATTACCCACAACATTTAATGTGTTAATATGATCATCATATTTAATATATAAAGCTAATAATTCTACTGCTATGATAAACAACAGAGGACTGACTGGGTTTCCCTGGCGTAAACCTCTGTTTATATTAAATCATTTATTAACATCAGATAGACATAAAACTGCATTTGTAATTCCATTATATAGCATTGCAATAATTCATTATTTATATTTTTTTTTTTTTACCAAATCCAAAATAATGCAGTGATAAAAGTAAAATAATTTGGTGTCTGAGTTTGACAAAACCTTTAAAGAATTCTATAAAAAGTATAATACCATCATCTTCTACGAAATGTACATAATCTATTAAATCTAATACAAGTCTGATATTATTATGAATTAATCTATTTTGCAGAAAACAGATTGTGTTTATTCTGATGTTAAATAGTTTTAATATATTTTTTAACTCATTTATAGAATGTGAAAACAGCTTTAAATATCTACTTTTGTGAATGAAAAATTTAGTTTTACAAAAATAAAAAATAAAACTTTACTTTTTTTCCTTAAATTTTAAAACAAACTTAATCTGAAAACCAGAATCCAGACCCAGAATATAATTCTGTAATAAAATGTGTAACATGCTTCTGTGCTTACATGTAAACAAAAACAAAACAAAGCTCAACTGTCTTACTATAAATATAAATATACCTCCTGTCCTCCATGTTATATGTGATTGTGTTTTCATGTTTCTTGGACGGGGATGAAACTGAAAAGTAAATTTCCTCTTGTGGGACGAATAAAGGATCTAATCTAATAAACATTTGATGTAAGAAATCATTGTGTGTGTAGATATTATTTAACAATTTAAAATGACTTTCTTTAGCCTTCAGCAAACACATATATTATATCATTATAGTATTATATTATATTTTTACTAAATTCTGAGTTGATAACTTGTAAAAAATAATTTGTTTTCCTTTTTAAAAAAGTATATATATTTATATATATATATATTTCTAAATAAGGTAAAATGAACAGTAGATTTAATGTGCTGTACAGTGACTTTACTCTCACTGCTTGTACAATATTTATTCATTAGATCTTTTTCTATTGTTTCAGAGAACAAACCAATAATAATTTAATCATAAATTATAATTTACTCAACAAATTTCTTCTGAAATCCATTAAATCATCCACAAACCAAATCCTTCAGGCTGTAACTACTTTATTCACTCTTAAATCACCATTAAACACATTTATTCTGACTGGTTTGTCATTATAGTTTATAAAAAGAAGTTGGTTGTGACGTCACCGCAACAGTTGAGTGGTTGCCAGGTTGAGTATTTTCCCGCTAATTGTGAGATTATAAAATAACTAACTTAGTGATCAAACAGTTTAACGTTGGTTAAAGGTGATATTTATGTTTTATTTGGATGATGAACGGATGGTTTTTGGGGCGTTTCTGTGGATATTCAACATATCTCATGCGGGGAATCGTCGGTTATATCTGGCAACCAGCTAGAGTCAGGGACAAATCAGTAAAATGGATTTCATCCAACAATGTGGAATTATAGAATATGCTTTTAAACGTGATTTATTTTGCTGGAATAAATTAAAAAAAATAAAAATAGAATTAATTATTGAGTGTTTAGATTAGCACCAACCACAATGTGTGGAACATAAACAATAAAGAAAAATCATTAACATAATTGAGAATGTTGACTACAAAAAATTTAAACGACGCATTGTTTAATGTTGTAAATTCATGATAAAATCAGCTGCTTTCTGCTTCATTTTTGCTGCAGTTCCATAATATGAACTGCTGTAATCCAAAATGTATCTTAAAATGTTCAGCACCCTCTTGTAACTTAAATAATGAGAGATTAATGATGCTCAAATTAGGCAGTGTTATTATTAATCATGTTCTACTTGATAAAACAATTCTGATGTCACTCAAAAGAGAAAATTCCAATAATTTGAAAGATTTTAATAAAAGGTTTAGAGCAGACAAACGTTAAATTGTTTATGAATATAATTTAGAAAATGTGAAAACAGCTTTAAATATCTAAATTTATAAGGTAAAAAGATAATTAAAACTTTACTTTTTTCCTTACATTTTAAAACAAACTTAAGCTGTAAACCAGAATTCAGACCCAGAATATAATTCTGTAATAAAATCTGTAACATATTTGTGTGCTTACATGTAAACAAAAACAAAACAAAGCTCAACTGTCTTATTATAAATATAAATATACCTCCTGTCCTCCATGTTATATGTGATTGTGTTTTCATGTTTCTTGGATGGGGATGAAACTGAAAAGTAAATTTCCTCTTGTGGGACGAATAAAGGATCTCATTTAATAAACATTTGATGTAAGAAATCATTATGTGTGTAGATATTATTTAACAGTTTAAAATGACTTTCTTTATCTCATCAAAACATTTTCACTAAAATCAGAGTTAATACCTTTTAAAATATAATTTATTATCTAAGGAAGAAGAAAAACATTATAGTTCAATGCCTGCTTAAAAAAATTATTTTCCTTTAAAAAATTTAAATAAATGAAATGAATAATAATAATAATAATAATAATAATAATAATAATAATAATAATAATAATAATAATAATATATTTTTTAACAAAGGAAAACGATACTGTTGATTTAATGTGATCTAATTATTTTCACTGCTCATACATTATTTATCTCCAATATCTATTGTTTCTAAGAACAAACCAATCATAAATTAATTAACTCAACAAATTTCCAAATTTGGAATCTATCAAATCATCCACAAACCAAATCCTTCAGGCTGAAACTACTTTATTCACTCTTAAATCACCATTAAACACATTTATTTTGACTTGTTTGTCAATTAAGTTTATAAAAAGTCGGTTGTGACGTCAGCGCAACAGATGAGTGGTTGCCAGGTTGAGTATTTTCCCGCTGATTGTGAGATTATAAAATAACTAACTTAGTGATCAAACAGTTTAACGTTGGTTAAAGGTGATTTTTATGTTTTATTTGGATGATGAACGGATGGTTTTTGGAACGTTTCTGTGGATATTCAACATATTTTATGCGGGGAATCATCGGTTGTATCTGGCAACCAGCTAGAGTCAGGAACAAAGCAGTGAAATAGAGGACGGACAGAGCTGGATGATGACTACCGTTAAACTAGAAGAAGAAGAGGAAATATTATGGAGGGAAGTGATGATGATGATGATGATGATGAAGGCTGCAGGAGGAAAGCTGTGCTGGAGGAGCTTCGTCATCCCGACCATGTGTGGGACGGAATGTTTGCTCCAAAGATGGAGAAAAGCGGAGAAGAAGAAACGGAGGAGTTTTCAGATGTGTGCTCTGTGAAGGAAGAGGTTAGAACACTCCGTGTGTTTCCATTCATTCACTCACTCACTCACCACATTCATCCGCTGTTACACACACACTGGAGACTAGTTTAACTGGTGACCCACTTCATTCACACTCACATTTCTCTATCAATATGTGACGATGTAAAGGTGGAACAACCTGTGTGTACTCAGTGGAACACAGAGAACAAACTACAGAAAAACACACTTTATGTTAATGAGCTAAGGAGTGGGCAGGGACCGTCTACAAAGTCACACCCCCAAAGGAAGCGTCAACAATAACACCAATAACCCTGTGGACAGTCTTTATTAGGGCTCTCTATTTACTACAGCAAATATAGTTAATACAGTTATTTTATCTGATTTATGTTTTCATAAATATCCAGTATTACTGTCATTAATTAGTAATAACTTTAAAAAAAATAACTGTAGTACCATGAGAGCAACTGACAGTCTTTGTTGTGTCTGCCCTTTTAAATATATATAAATATATGAAACGTGACTTTCTACCATTTTGATAAACTCTGAAAACCTTAGGCAATCGTTAATATTTTCCCCTCTAAGTACTATGAAAGAGATATTAACACAAATGCTGTTTATTAATTTTATTTTATTATTATTATTTTACCCCGCCCAGCGCCCAATGAGAGCTGGAGATTGGCACTGGCAGACCCCTGCAACCCTGTTTTATTTTAGTCCACATGTGGCTAAGTTTTGGGTCAATGTACAGTCATGGTTAAGGTCTATAGATATTGTTTTGTGAATCACACCACAGAATATTTTGTGTTGTTGAAGGTAAATGTAAACACTTTTTGAATCTGATTATCTTGCTGGGTAAAATGTCTGTTTTTAAAGCTAAAACTATATCAAATGTATGTATAAAACACTTTAATAATAGAGTTTATCATCAGTATACGCTAGAAACTATTATAGCAACAAATAACAACAGAATAACTGAGCATGAAAATAAATGGAATGTTTGTTTACTTGAGTTAGAGATATAGTTATTAGTAGGGGTGTAAATCATTAGCCTCATCACAATACGATGTTTGCCGATATCACAAAGTCTGTCACGTTACAAATTTGATTAGTTTCACAAGCCTGTGATCGATATGATGTGATATCATATGATCACCTCACACAATCATTTACATGTTTATCAGCTCACTAAAAACAACAGAAATATGATTTAACCATTTTATTTCTAAGGTCTTTCAGGCATTAAATAAACAATATAAACACCATTCTGTAACATTGAACTAAGTGTTAAACTTTGAATTGTGTGAGTGATAAAAAGTATCTATAGTTTTATTTAAATTACTATGGTGTAATACGTTTTTAATAACACAAAAATATGTCTTTAAAAACAGTTGATTTCACTGTAACAAACTGTAACCAGATGGAGAAAAAAGTGTCACTGGCATGTTATTATTATTATTATTATTATTATTATTATTATTATTATTATTATTATTATTATTATTATTATTTTAACATTGACATGTTAATGAATCCACACTGTTATATAACTAAGTATAAAAACGTATTTTAAGGGGCATATAATGAATTTGTGTAAAACAAAAATGACCACATGGTTTATTTATTTTGATTTGGTTTTAAAACAGAATAACCAAAGGACGAAGGGTACACAGATAATAATGCTACATATATGGTTTTGATAAAACTTCTTTAATATTAAATAAATATCTTAAGTGGACTTCCAGACACTTGTTATTCAGTAGTTCTGTTTATTTACATGAACAGACGTTGTTTGTTGTGAGGAGTTTGTATAAATCAACCCATTTACGAGCACTGACCAAATACTGAAAGTATCAGATCTCAGTGTGTGTGTCTGTGCACTCACGTGTGTGCTAAACCCCTAACAAAACAACCTTCTTCAACCTAATTCATATCATCTTAAAATCAGCATCACTACTATTGCGCTGCACTTTGATTATTGTTTAATTTCCTGATGTATAGTTCATCATTTTTACCTCTTTCCTCTGGTGGCTTTTTCTCATTGACTCCTCGCGTTGCTGAGGGTGGCAGCTAGGAATGTGCGATATTTTATCGTTTATGATTTATCGTCAAAAACATTCTCACCGGTAAGAATTTGTCACCCCTCGATATAAACGATAAATTCTCATGTCTGAAATTAGCGAGGGCCACAAGTCTTACTGTCATAAAACCACAGATTTGTTTATGGTCAGATTTAACACTTGTATGGAAGGATAAAAATGAACATGTCACACGTTGTGTGAAATAAATATTAACATAATAACTAATGTCACTATTCCATCATCCCATTTTGTGAAACGCAATATTTTTATATTTCATCAGCAGTAAAAACACTTTTGAAGTTATTTGTGCTTTTAATGTGCTTTTTTTTTTAATAATTTTATTTCAAGTGAGGAAATAAATGAATTACATACAATAACACTAATAGTGATCCACATGCACAATTATATTCCATAAAATATCAGCTCATGAGCTGTTTGAGTCAGCAGTTATTGTAGCCTTTTTAAATGTGTCTAGTGTGGATGTATTCAGATTTATTTGTGTTTTTAAGGAACCTGTTTACACTAAATTGTGAATTTTTTTATTTTATTTTTATTTATAGTTTTTATTTATCGTGACTTTTATCATTATCATGATAAATACTAGAAATTATCGGGATACATTTTTTTGTCAATATCGCCCATCCCTAGTGGCAGCAGGCATTGCAAGGCTTTGTTGACACGTGGCATTTGCTCCGTTATGCCACTCTCCTCAAGCAGGAAATGGTGGCACGGACGTACAGACGTGCTATGTGAATTTCAAAATAAAGGTGTATCTTAAAGTTCACTATGTTTATCGATGTTTTCATTGTGCATCGATGTAATTGGATCGTTAATTAATTAATCGATGTGCATCGATGTATTGTTACACCACTAGTTTTTGTGTGTACTTTCTTAAAGGTTTGCCATTTGTTATGTTATAAATGATTTGGTAATTGTGTTGTATTTTTATATTGATTTTTCATTAGTGTTATTGATTTATTGTTATTTTTCATTCTGTTATGTTATACATTTTTGTTTGCTTTGTGCTTTTTTATCTATATTTATATTCATATTTGGCTTTCCTGTCACAACACTATGAATGTGTGGATGATTGTGGTTGTGATTGTGGTATGCAGGGATCTACCTCTACACTAACTTTTCCAGTGGTGGCACTGGTGCAACTATCTTTCTCAGCTGGTCTCACCAGCACAGAATTTGGTCTCACACTTTTGTCCTTTTTTTTTTTTTTTTTTTGAGCAGGGGTGGAGAGTGTACAGGATAGACATACATGCTGATGAATAGTTGACTTAACTGGTGTATCGTAGTTTTGTATGAAGTAAAGATTGACAATGACTCGAGATATATTTGCTAAGTTTTTCAATGTTTTAGTGTCAATATTAAGTTTTTCTGCAACAAGCAGTGGCTGAAATAACAGGTCATTTATTTTATACAATTTTAAAAGAAGATGGAACATTTTTTTTAAATAACAGCAAATCATAACAACAGGTTACATGTATTCTGTTTTTTTATTTTGCAGAAAGGCTGTACTTGAATTAAGTTAACAGTAACATAACCAACTTAGAATCTGCATTGTTTCACCATGAATTAAATTCAGAGGGTCCAGCTCTGATAGTGCACTGTAAAAAAAATTCCGTTGTTTTTACGGAAAAAAACTGGCAGCTGGGGTTGCCAGAATAATTTTGTAAAAATTACAGTCCAAATGTAAATTATTTTACAGGGAAATATGTAAATCATACAGTTTAACTGTTATATATTACAAAAATTATTTTAGTAAAATTTGCAATGAATTGACGTCAATTATACATCAAATCTCATTCAACTTTACTGAAAAACACCAAGTAAACAACAATATTTAGCTGTAAAAACCTCAGAATTAAAAAAAAAAAAAAATGCTATTTAACTGAATTTTCCTGCTTATTCAACTTAAATTTTGATTCAAATATAGTGCATTTTTTAGTATTAAACAACCATATTTTACAGTCAAAGCAACAGCTTTATACTCACTGAATTTCCTCAGTTACATTTTAATAGGCATAAAATCCTGTTCTGATAAGTTTATCTAACATCAATCTAAAATATAAACTGTAAAGTAACATCAAAAGATGTTTGTAAAATGTAACCCAGTAAAAAAGCAACAAGTTATAACCTATGAGTCACCGTGCTGAGATAAAAAAAAAAAACAACAACCAAACTGACATGTCTCTACAGAAGTTTATTAACCACAAATCAGTGAAGAGAATAATATGTCCTTACTCAAGACACATTCATGTCATCTTACAAATATTTGAACAGGGTATGACAGGTTAGTGAACCCCTCCTAATTATCTTAATGAAAATGAAAAAATATGTTTACTAATGTATTTGTAAATGTAATTGTTGCAAATATAAAGCATAAAGTCTTGTTTTAGGACTGAAACGTATTAACAGTAGAAATGCCACAATAATTATTTGCATGCTACTATTATTGCAAAACTGTTACTTCACATTAATGTGTTCATTGGGTTAATGTGAACTCTAAACACCTTTCAACAGAGTTTACCAAAAATGTAAAACAATCTAACCAAGTTATTAATCTAACCAGGTTTAGCATTTGAACTTGTGAAGGCAACATAAGATACCATATACCTTAACAGTTGTATTTAAAACAGAACATCTAGAAACCTTGCTTCTTTTACGGGAAATATTTTCAAAGCCGTGAACCAATTAATATGTCCATATTCATAAGATATACACTTTTTTGTAACAAGCACCTTACAACGATTAAGATAGAGAACATGTGACAGATTTGGGATCATTCTAGTGGAACTGAAACTGAAACGTAGTGAATGCAACAAAGAGGGAAACAACTATTCTTATTAAATATCTAAAGGACAATCAAGTCTTGTTACATTTTTTTTTTATTTGGGTTTTATTTTTATTGCCAACTAATTATTTTAAACCTCAAAGGTTAATCATTTTCTCATTAGCACGCATGCTCTAGTATATTTAAACAAGTTCCTTCACATTGCGTAAGAAAGGCTTGTGAATGACACTAACAAAAAAAAAACTGGTCAGCAACAAGCCTAGAAACTCAACAACAACAAATAATCGAAGCAAACTTTCAAAATGTCCGTGGGGCACATGACGTGCCACAAATCTTACTCTTAAGTCCATGTTCAGACATCACGCCACTCGTGATCCGAAAGTTCCTGAATCAAGGTGATGACTCGAGGGTTCACATGAAGACGGGATGTGTTCGTCTTCTCCACTTTAGTGCCCTTCTCTGGGTTGATGGAGAAAAAACATCTATGGAAATATGAGAAAAACAAATGTATGAGTAAAATAGCTTCATTCATAAATGAAAATGTTTGCAAGCTATTATTTAAAGGAGAATACCCTCTATTTTTCCATTAATCTCCATTTTTTTTAGAACCCCAACATAGTAGTTGAGGATTATTTTCCCAAACTCGCCTGTTTTCTAGAATTTTAGCCTCTGAAAAGTAGCCTTATGAGCAGTTCTAAAAACAGGCTGTTGTGGGGCCTACTTATGCATATTCATAAGTGGGCGTGTCTGTAGACACTCGCTCTTGTGAGGGAGCACTATCCACACACTGTTATTGTTTTGAGCCAAAAAAAACTGCACATTGCAGTAAAACACATGGATATTTAAGTGGTTATTGTGATTTTGAATCAGAAAAGTGTGGACTGTTGCTGCAGAACCATAGCAGCAGTATCAGAAGCAGAGAACTACCGTGTGTGCGAGTGCGTGCGTGCCGTTGTGTGTGTGCTGTGCACCACTCTGTGTCTCTTTTCACCGCGTAAAAGCTGGAAGCAGTCCAATTCCACAAACAAGTCAGATGTTAGCGCTGTGAGCCACAACATTAGCAGACTAGCCTCCCGGATAATATAATAGTATAATATATATTCTATATTAAACCGCAATGTTTGTTTTAGCTGCAAGATAGGTTGGGAGGGAGGAGCTCACATCCTTACAGGGTAGGGGAGGAGGTGTGTATTATGTCCATGTTAGGAGAGAGGATTGTCAGGAGCTAAGAGTTTCCTGTAGGCGATGTCAGTACGAGGAAAAATCCAACTCGCCCGTTTAAAGCTGACTTTTTACAAAATGTGGAATAACAAGGGAGGGAGGAAACAGAACCTTTTCAACTTTTTCACTCTGAATGACGCTAAAGGAATGTCTGTTACTGTAGCAAAATTATTATAAAGTGATTTTTTCATAATACATCCCCTTTAAAGATCTGCTACTCTCAAAACAGTAATTAACAAATCCTTTGAACCTGAGTCACTACTGCAGTAACTTAAAATGTATATCAGTTCACATTAGTAAAATAAGTCCAACAAAAAGGACATACCTCTGCAGAAACTCCAGGGTTGATGCCAGTGCTGACGGGTAGTGGATGTTAAAACAATAATAGCTCCCAAACAGCATGCACAGGGCAGAAACGAAGGAAGGGATGTTGTCACATACGATGTTTTGATCCACACTCAGCATGAACCGTCTTGAAGAAAAGCAAGATCGTCCTAAATACAACAACAAAAAAATATCAAACAAAACGTAAACAAATAATAATGAAAGGAAGACCAGGAAGAAAGAAATGTGAACTTACCACACACAACAATGGTGGGGGTCAAGGGAATTTGATCCATCGGTACCTCCACTGCCAGGCATGTGTCCTCCACATAACAGAACATTGCATCTTCCTTCTCATCAAAGTAGGACAGGAGAAGTAGCACCATCTCCTTCACATCTGCAGAGCATCCGTTCAGCTCTCCTCTCATCATTTTTAACTTTGTTAAAGACTGAAGGAACCTTTTGCTCTTGGTGACACAGACAGTATTCATGTAACTCAGGAGCCGTTTCCCCTTCAGATCTACATTACGTGTGAAGGTTTCTTTGAGACTGATTCCGGTAAGTTCCTTAAAATGGACCTTCATGCCAAGTTCATTGAACCAAAATGGCCACTCTTCAAGGAGGTATTTCAGATTTTTTCCTTCGTTGACTTGTTTACGTTGTGTGAAAAAAGTTATCTTCATCAGATGTTTGACATCCTCGGGATTTGCATCAGTTTGCTTAGACATCCTCTTCAATTTTTCTTTCTTCTCCTGCTGAGTCTCTAGGGCAGGGGTCACCAACCTTTTTGAAACCAAGAACTACTTCTTCGGTACTGATTAATGTGAAGGGCTACCAGTTTGATACACACTTAAATAAATAAAGCGGGAGGGGGGGGTGGGGTGGGGGGTAGTTTGCTTTTTAAAGAGAAAATGAAATAATTCAATTTCACAGTGTTCTTTTATTTGAAAAACACATATAAAGTAAAGAACAAATTCCACAGTACCCGTGCAAATGGTAAATGGTGGTAGTAGTAGAATAAATAAAATAAATAACATAAAATTAAACAAAAAAGGCATACATTGCATAAATTATCCATCAATCTATGCAATGTATGCTTGAAATAAAAATAATCAACAAAAGGAAAATTAAACATAGCCTATACAACAACGGCTATAACCATAACAGAAACACTTCCCTACACATGGTTGGATTTGATTTTCTCCCACTGACATTGTCCGGGCGGACCATCCTTCACTGAGCGTCGTTTCCGGCCGGACAATAATAACGATTACACCTCTTCTTATGCGGTGTAATCGTTATTATTATTACAACAATATTATTATTACAATAATATAATTACACCGCATAAGAAGAGGAAGAAGAGTCTTCTTCCTCTTCTTATGCGGTGTAATCGTTATTATTGTCCGGCTGGAAACGACGCTCAGTGAAGGATGGTCCGCCCCGACAATGTCAGTGACGAAATCGGGAGAAAATCGGGAGGGTTGGCAAGTATGTATTAAACACAAAAAACACTTTACATTTTAAGTGTTTATATATGTGTATTGTCATTTCTAAGTTACATGTAAGTGTGATTTAAACAAGAATAGCTAAATAATAAATCTATATATATAAAAGCTCACTGGTAAGTGCTGCTATTTGAGCTATTTTTAGAACAGGCCAGCGGGCGACTCATCTGGTCCTTACGGGCGACCTGGTGCCCGCGGGCACCGCGTTGGTGACCCCTGCTCTAGGGTCTCTCCAAGAGGCAAGAATTTGATATTCCAGTTTATACACCCATACGTATCCTGGATTGCTGCTCTCTTTTCTGGAGGGACTTCTTCTCTGTCTGAATCTTCAGTGCAATGCTTTCGTTTTCTAATTTTCGGAGTTGTAGATCGCCTCACATTCTCGATCCTGTTTTGCATTTGCTTGGCTAGAGAATGGTACCCTGGCCCAATAACATCTCCTTCTATGACATCTTGAAGAGATCTCGGATATTTTGCCACCAGTAGGAATGTTTACTTTCAAAACGTATCGTCCACACTCTGATCAAAGGGCCAAATTTCAATATTAGTCCAGGATAGTGTCGCAAGAAATGATGTTTTGGTTTTAGTGGACTTTCAGGAAATAAATATTTTCTTGATTCCAGATATTCTTGGATTAAAATGTCAAGATAGGCTACTTGTGACAATGAAATCTTTTGAGCACAAATTATTTCAACAATATCTTTAAGCTGGAGAGTTAACTGCCACACAGCATCTTCCGCATTTTCAATTTTGTCACCAATTAATACGGGCAGCAACCTTAAGAAATTCCAATTCTGGATGGCCTGACCTGAAAGCTTGCATGCATCAGAATTGACAACACATGGCTTTGTGAGAGCATCATTTCCTTTGTACTTGAACTGCCTAATCCGTCGGTTCAAAAGTGAATATGTAAACCATTTCTTTTTCTTAAAAAAATACTTTAAGTACTGGGCCACATCATAGGATAAGATCCCCTCAAATATATCATGGCCTAAACAAGGTGGAAGTCCAGGCTGGCAAACATGAAAAGATTTAAGAGTATTGAAAACAGAATTTACCTTGATGCCTCTGACAACTTGGTTGTCTTCTCCTAGGTCACCAACAGCTGAATCGTAGCTTTCAGGGGTGCGCTGTGGACCACAGACATTGGGGTCATCACTCTCAAACTCGTGTCTTGTGATTTCACAATACCTACAAAAGTACGCAGAACTACTGAAGTTTTCAATGAACCCCCCAATAGCATGTGAACCCAAATTATCACCGGCAATGCAGTATAGAGCCCCTTTGACAGTTCCACCCCCAACCGTAATTCCGTTTTCCTCCAAATCTTTTAAATCCACCAACATCTCTGAAAAAACCTTTGAACATCCAAAATGTTTTAGGTCACTCTCTACACACAACAAAACCAGGGACATGTGCTCAGTACTGGAATGCACATGGATAGGCAAGTTTGCAGCAGAGAGATAGACAGCAACAACTTTGTGTTTTTTCTTAGAGGAGCCAAGGGGGTTGACCACCTCAAAAGCATCCTGGTACAGGATAAGCTTAAGGGATCCAGGATTTTCCCTGAAAAAAGGGTTGGACTTAAAAACGTGTCCATCGGTTATGTCTCCAAAAACATCTGAATCATTTTCACAAGACTGTTGTGACACAGAATTCTTCCACAGTTCTGATTCCAGTTGGGTTTTTAGTGTATCTTTAACTGGCACATAGTAGGCAAACCGTGGTGTCATATTTTCATCAGTTCCCAACAGTAATTTTTTAGGCTCTATGTATTTAAACATCTTTTTGAATGTCTGGACTCTTGAATATGTAGTTCTCATTGGTCCCTGATGACTAACAGAGAAAAGATCTGAATCCTTCACACAATCACAGATTTTAGCAACGGCATCATTAGCTAGGCACATGTCATTTTTTAGAAGTGAATGTAGTGTTTTTAGTGTGTAATCCTGTCCCATTTCATGGACATTTTGTATCTCTTCGACAATTGTCTGTACAGTTGAAGCTGGAAGAAGGAGCTGGCCTTGCAGTTTCAAGTAAAATAAACACACATTCTTAAGAAAAGTCTCACTGAAGTTCTGTGGCAGATCAGTGCTTTCATTTGTTGGTGTATCATTTGGACTCTGGGGAGCATCTTTGCATGCACCAACAACAGAAGACTGAGAAATAGTTTATCTGAATATGTCACTTATGCTATCAATGGAGCATGCTCTATGTTTCCTGAACATATGAGCAGTAAATGATGATTTTACAGTGAATGTATTTTTACAACCAGTTACTGGACATATCACAGGTCGTCCCTCCACTATATGCTCCTTTAAGTGGGTGACAAGTTCATTCACCATGTAAAATTTGCGCTCACACATAGAAATGGCGCATTTAAGATCTGTAACAACTGCTCTACTGGTAACAGAGGGGCGCAGCACATTGTGAACCCGATAAAAATGAGCTTTAAAAGCTGCATAGGTACAAAATGTCCGCTTGCAGTCACTACCAACGCATTTGAAAAAACAATGGGGTTCATTCCTGTGAATTCTACAATGCAGCACGTAATTCCTCGTTGTTTCGAGTGTTTTGCTGCAAAACCCGCAAGTAATCATTTTTATTTATCCAAGTTGAAAAATCACATGGACTAATGTTGGACAAAAAGGCCACTTTAAATGGGAAAAAGACAGTCTAGTGTTTTACTCAGAAAACTAAAGTTAATCCTACCAAGGCGCCAAACCAGACGTTTTTAAATTATTTTCTCTGATAACCACGTTAGGCATGTCCGCTTCTCAAGCGCAAAACACATTTAAAAA
Source organism: Gouania willdenowi (assembly GCF_900634775.1). NCBI lineage: Eukaryota > Metazoa > Chordata > Actinopteri > Blenniiformes > Gobiesocidae > Gouania > Gouania willdenowi. The sequence continues at coordinate 153,403 of NW_021145033.1, read as the reverse complement.
AAAAAAAAAAGAAAAAAAAAAAAAAAACGTCTCTGGCTAGCTTGGCTGCAGTGCACACGTAACAAGAAAGTTAACTGCAAAACCACAAAGTAAGCAAAGCTACACGAAAAATCTGAACATAAGGATTTCAGTGGTACGTTTGAGCAACAAACACACGGGATAACTTTAGGTGCTAAAGAATCAGTTTACAAACAGAGCTAGTATTTATCTCACAGGTAATGTTAATGATAGACCAGAACAAGTTTAAACAAAGTAAATGTTAAGCTTACCGGTACATGTCACGGTGCTCTGTCCTTGCAGGTGAACGCAGCTCCAAGCGGTAGCAGCACGAACGAACGAAGGGCGTGACGTCACGCGCAGCGTGGTAGACACAGTTCCCCGCCTGAAATGCCAGCTGGGAACGAGACGTTAAACTTTGAAAAGCGAGTACTGCAGCCTCTCGCGATGGTTCAGTGTTGCAATGAAATTAATGTTTTTCCACAGTGGCTGTGTTTAGCCATAATTTCCTAACCATCCATAGTACAATTACCTCGAGAAAACAACAATAATGACAACATTCATCTTAATTTAAATACAGGCTTTTATATTTTTAGTCAATAATTCAGGAATATTTTAGTTTACCACTGTGGTGATATTTGAAACAATTATATTTTGTCAAGGGATGAAATTGTTTTTAAAATAATAATGCCACATAAAGTTCTCTTTTTCAAATATATCACGTAATGAATATAAGAAATTTTAATGATGCATGCTGTTTGTTGTTGTTTGTTGCATGAGGAAAAGTGAAAGGGAACTTAGCTATCATTTTGCATCTAAACACAACATTTACTTGCTTTTGGCCCATGGCCCCCAATTACTTTTTAGGTTTGGCCTGGTGAGAAATTTGTACAATCTCCATTTGTAAATCTTCAAGTTTAAAGCTGTAACCTATTTATTTTCTCTTTAAAGTGGTTCGCAATGTGAAATATACAAATTATAATGCTATACGGTTTCTTTCAATAAAAACGAAATAACTCGACAAAAAATAACCATTATTTTAACACTTTCATGTTGTAGTTTTAACTGTACTGTATTGTTTTTTGTATTTCAGGTTTCCTCAGTTAAAATTACAGCAGAATGTAGATTTTACAAAGAAATTTGAATATGTTTACATATTTTTACTTACTAACTGTTGGGTTTAGTTCTGTATTTTAGAAAATATTTCAGTTAATTAAACATTGATTCACTGTTTTCCTGTTTACATGTTTTTGCTGTCATGATTTTACAGCATTTTACGGTCAATTTTACAATCTTTTTTTACAGTGTGGGGTCTCCTAACCCTCTTCCCCTGGTCAGGGGTCTGTAACCTTTACTCTACAAGGAACCATTTAACCTCATCTCACCTGGATTAAAGTCCTCCTGGAGCCATAAATACCTTCTCTATGAAGACAATACAGTGTATTACATTATATACAGTTATAATTATATAGAATAATGTTTGATTTCATTTGATTTATATTGATCATGTAAATGGAAACTTAAAAACAGTTTAAAATAAAATAAATTGACATCAAGAAATAAAATACTATCTTGCATCTTCAAATTCTTACACATCTCAGTTTACATGAACACAATGTTATATAAAGAATATTTTTATATATAGTTAATGTATATGAAAAGCTACAAAAAGTAACATGAATATAATAACACATGATCATGTGATCAACACATGCTAATTACTCATTTCTTGCCACACATAAAACATACATATTTAACCTGTACATTGGTGGTTAAATGAATCTGTTCCCACACAATTAAAATCTCTATTTTCTTCCAGAATAGCGTTTTTGTTGGTTTAGTTTCTTACCAAGGTTTTAAAACTTAAGGTTAGTCACAGGTGCAGGAAAGTTGATGGTCTGTAGATGTTACAGGAGGTGAAGTAGGAATGTACAGGTTAAATATGCATGTTTTATGTTTGGCAAGAAATTAGTAATTAGCATGTGTTGACCACATGACCACGCACCACCCGCCCCGGAAGACACCCGCCAGGACCGGTCCAACCCAACCAGCCGGCCGGGCCTGCCGGACCCGAAGGGCACCATCGCAGGACAGGGAACCCCCAAGGGTGAGCCCCAGGGCCAAACCCCCATGAGAGGCGCCCAACCCACCCCGGCCCACAAACCGGCCACAACCCAGCAGGAACGCACAGCCCCAGATGGTGCAAGAACAGCAGCATTGTAGAAAATAAGCTTAACAAGTATCTCGTATGGTATTCTGCAAATTAAATACGGTTTAAAATTAAATTTAAATTAATAATTGATAAAAGAAGTAAAGGAAGTTTTTCACTTTCTATATTCATAAAAAGATAATTTACAAAAAGCGTGTGTGATTTCCCTGGTTTAATGTGGGACATGTACATGATAAATGTGTTTGTTGGTGTATTTTTTATTTTTTTTTTTACAAATTTCTATATTTTATTTTGTTTGGTGTATTTTTCTGTAATGTGTGTTTTTTGGAGTCATTATGTGTATTTAAAAAAACAAAACAAAAAAGGCCAAGATTCACGGCTCCGCCCTGCAAGCTCTGTAAAACTTAACAAAAATCCATGGATGGCTTTTGATGTCCCACTTCTCTAGATGATCTGCAGTGACTTTGAACCCTGTCAGTGAAACACCCTATGAAAAGTGTGCTACAATAGGACATTTCTCATATTAAATTCTCTTCACTCTGTGGGGTGGGTGGGGGGACGACGCGCCAATATCCATTTTTCCACATTGAGCTGGTTTAGGGCTGGAGGTTTAACAACTGATTCACAAATGTTTGTTTGGTTCTTCTCTGTGTTTAATCTCTAACTGTTCTACAGGACTCTGGAAGCCAGAACAAAGTGACACCTCAACGTTCTCAGGACGATGAAGCTCAGCCACAACAAAGAAACAAATCTAAGAGAAAAACTTCAGAGCAAAGAGTTCAACAGCAGAGCCAAGCTGGAGTTAAAGCTAAACATACATGTGACCAGTGTGGGAAGGCCTTTAGCTTTAAATCAAACCTCACTGAACATCAAAGAATCCATTCTGGAGAAAAGCCATTTAACTGTGACGAGTGTGGAAAGAATTTTACCCAGATTTCTACCTTAATAAATCACAAAGTCGTTCATACTAGAGTTCAAATGTTTGAATGTGATGAATGTGGAAAGACTTTTCGTCATTCTGGAGCCCTCAGTCAACATGTCCTCATTCATCGTGGAATCAAAGCTCACAGATGTGAACAATGTGGAAAGACTTTCACACAAAGATCATCTTTAATGAGACACATGCAGACTCACTCCAGAACAGAGTTGTATCGCTGTGACCACTGTGGGAAAATATATAAACAGAAACAAGCCCTCATCCATCATCTGAGATCTCACACTGGACATGAAGTGTGTCCCTGTGACCAGTGTGACAAAGTTTTTACAACCTATCAACAATTAGAATCTCACCAAATCAGCCACTCATCAGAAAGACCTCATAAATGTGACACATGTGGAAAATCTTACAAGTGGAAATCTCAACTTAATCGCCACCAACGAGTTCATGAGAAGAATGTTTTCAGATGTGATGAGTGTGGGAAGACCTTCAGCACTTTATCTGTTCTCCACTCACATCTCTGTGTGGATGGAGACATGGAGCAGGAATCATCTTCAGATCCCAGCGACACACGGATGGTGACGACACCTTCTGGTTCCAGTGTTGGACTGAAGAACCCAGAGATCAGGCTGCACAGGATTCCAACATAAACCTGCTGTCAGCTGGAAAATGGACACCAACAGTTCAGGAAGTTGTTGATCTTTGAAGGTGTGGTCTGAAAGAAAAGATCAATACAATGATCAATTGGAAAGGAAGCAGGAAGAAGTTTCCCTTTGTTCACTTTCTTTACAGGATATACATTCTATAGCTTCTGTATTCATACATGATGTATATGAAGAATGATTCAAATTATTATTATTATTATTATTATTATTATTATTATTATTATTATACACTAATGACAGATTCTATATCAGGGCTGTCAAGCTCATTTTAGTTGATGGTTCAAATACGGACCAGTTTGGGTTCCAAAGGGCTGCAGATTATAGGAAAACCAGCCCTAGATTATGAGTAACTTTGTTTTAATTTTCCAAAAATGTTGTCGAATAATTTAAGAAAAATTGCATAACTTTAAAAAATTGAGTTCCTGCAATACTAGTATAAAATAACTCCCATCATGTTATGTCGGCGTGGGAAAACTGTGAGCTCTGCTAATATTGTGGATTTACTTAAAATTGTGTTTTTAGAGGAGTTGTGATATCTACAACTGAATTAATTATGAATTTACTCAATAATTCATGTTTTCTGTATTTTTACTTTCTCCTGCAGGCTGAATTAGATGCTCTAAAGGGCCGGATTTGGCCCCCAGGCCTTGAGTTTTCTACACATTCTATATCAAGACAGTCTATGATGTCCATCATGTTTGTATAATGTACATAATAATCATTAGTAGTTTTTATAGAATGTAGAGAATGTGACTAACATTCTAATAGATGTAATAATCAGATCCTAACTTGTAGATGAATATACATGCTGTGTTAATACAGACCATCTTCATCATGTACCTTTGAATCTGTTTCTTTTCTCTGTGTTTATAAAGGATTCATATTTGTAATGAGTTTTAAATGAGTATCTAATACATCACATAATAGTATTTTCTTGATTTTAGATGTGATGTGTTTTATATAAAGTATGTTTTTCTACAGTTGAAGTGAATGTGATGAAATGGTTCCTGACAGGGAAACCCTGCCTAAAGCCTGTGAATGGATCATGCAGTGTGCTGAATGAATATCAGGGGAAGGGGAGCCCAAAGTGTCCAAACACTCCCATTTTATCACCATATTTACATTTCTATCAACTCTGTGATTACAGCTCATAGATTTATTCTAACTCTGAAATGTTCTTTAATCTGTTCTTTAGCCTGTCCAGCCTTTCTTTAGAACTTACAATGTTCTATGTAACCATGATAAATCCAAAAGTTCTTCTTAAATCTTCCTTCTGACATAAAGTTTGAATCAATGTAAATGTAATGATATCAAATGTCCAGTGAAGCTTTGTTCCTTTAAATAAAGACGTGTTATTGTCTGTGCTGGATTTCTTTGAACAGAGAAACATGTCAGAGAGAGGGAGAGCTTTTCATTGGATAGCACATAATCCTCCATCAAACACACATGGTTCCCATGAGAAGAACATCCACTGGATGGATCTAAGAACAGGAAGTGAAGGTTCCTCTGGAAACTGAGTGTTTAGTGAAGCTGAAGGAGTTTAAAAATAGACTTTTAGAGTAACCGCTGCTTTCACATCCAGTCATGATGTCTTTCTAACAAATTCTGATAAAATGAGTCAAACAAGTGCAGAATTCTTTAGTTTGAGATTGTTCCTACATTAATAAGGCTTTTTATTTAAATATAGTGTTGTATCAACATCTGAGACAGTGAAAGAGTTCCTGTTTTGGTTCTAGAAGGATATGAATTATTCCTAATGAACAGCACTGATTAAAAGGGGGCGGAGTCTCCCTGTATGTGGACTCAGAGTGGAGGTGTGTCCAGGTTAATCACATGTCTAAGTGTGTAAATGAATATAATATAAAGTTGTATATACAGAACACCAGGGTGGTGCATTGACACACTGAAGAACACATTAGCTGACATGTTTCATAACTCTGATGATTCAATAAAATACAAAGTGTTTGGAGTGACTTCATTATTAATATTATGAATCCAAACAGACACATAAAGACTTGTGATGTTATACATCCAATGTACAGCTGTGGCCTGTTCTTAGTCATTCTAAAGCCAAGCAGAGTCACATTAGACACTGACACATCCATCATTAACATTTGGACACATTCAGCTGATTGGAAAGTAGATGGAGGATTATTTAGAAGTGATATCAGTGAACAGCTTCCAGTTACAAACCAGAGCTGGGCTTAGATCTATCAATGTGATCATCCAAACAATGTCTATGATGTCTTTATGTCCACATTAGTGATGCTACATGAGAAAAACTGTCCTTTAAACAAAGAGCAGGAAGCAGAAGCTTTAGAACAAGCCTTGGATTACTGAGGCCTTAGAGACTGTATGCACTAAGATAAATGTCCTGAATAAAAGCTTTATAAACCTAAAGAAGCAGAAGAGAAGCATACATGATATAAAAACCAATGAGTAAACATTATGACAACTGTATACTGTATATTAACATGAAAAATTGTAGCAGTATATGAGTAACACTAAAAAAACATGGACTGTTGTAAATTAAATCATTTAAAAAAAAATCAGCAAATAATTTAATAAAGAGTAATGATGTAGTGAAAGAATAACAGATATTACTTTTGAATATAACAGCTATTTGGTGAATGTTGGATACGACCTCACTAAGGAGATTGTTGAGCCAAGAAACACAGATTAATTCCAAAAATGTCAAGTCAATAAAAGTTTATCTTCATTGTTTTTTCATTCTGTAGATTAAAAATAAATAGTTCACATTGTTAAAAATACATCATAAAATGTAAACTTATTGTTTTGAAATGAACTTTTCATGAATTAATATATAATATATAGAAATAAGTCAAATATGTCTTCAATAAATCATTCCAAAGTGGTTTATTTATAATAAATAATCAAACAGTGAAAGTGTTCCATGTATGAGAGTGTTAATAAAAGCAGCTCTAACTACAGACCAGTATCATTGCTTCATCAGCTTTCAAACATTAGAGAAAAAGGCTTTGTTCATAGACTTGATAATCCATCCATTTTCTGACCCACTTCTTCCTTTTTCAGGGTCACGGGGAGACTTGATAAGTTGATTAAAAACACAAGTTGTTGAGCTATCACCAGTTTGGCTTCAGAATGTATCATAGTATGTGATTAAAAAGCTGTAAATGTGTGGTATCAGAGGAACAGCCCTCTTATTAAAAGTGATCAGAATGAGTTTGCTGCGTGGCAGCAGCCTGAACTTGTTGCTAGTTCAGCATGGACATCACAAGCTGAGCTGCAGGAGAAGAAAAGCTACCAAGACCTCCTGAAAACAGCAGTAGGTAGTGATCCAGCATTCTGTCCATCATCCATCAATAAACACACACATTTCATACAATGCAATGCTACAACTAATTTACAAATGTGCATAATTATCTAAAAAAATAAACAGAAAAACACTTTTACAAATGTTGAAACAGATTTACAAAGGTGATGCATATATTATATAAATGTGATGTAATGTAAATCAAACAATATTTAACAGAAATAAGTTTAATTGTAGTTTTAATCATATTCAATATTTTTTAAACTTGCTTTTATTCCTCCTATGACGTCTATCAAGTATGCAAAATATAAAAGATGGAAGAAATGATAATAATTACTGCTATTGTTCATTGTACTTTTTATTTGAAAAAATAAATGTGAGAAATCACAATAAATTTTGTTGTTATTGTTAATTTGATTTTTATTTAAAACATTTATAAGAATAACTGTAGATTGTTAATCACACTTTTTATTTGAAAGATGAAATATTAAAGATCATAAAATATTTGTTCTTTGTGTTTATTTGATTCCTATTAAAGACACTTTGCTAAAAATGACTGTATATTGTAAATATAGGCTTCAAAGTTTCTTCTTGTTGGGTTTTTTCTTTCTTACTATGGACTTTATATTTTGTTAAGCGCACTAACATGACTTTGTTGTTAATGTTTTTATTTACATTTCTAATTAGTGATGAGCCTTGGATTTATTTATTTTTAATAAAAAGATGTAGGTTGGTTAAAAAGATATAAAAACAGTGAAGCTACGCTGTGTAAAAACAATAATAATCTGATATAAAATGTCTCACTGGTACAGACTAACTGCTTGTTACTGCTGTTTTGGCCTTATTATGTTTATTCATATTTCAGTGACTTGTAGTTCCTAGACTGCTGCTCTATCATCTGCTGACAGTGTAGATGGATTAAACAATACTGTGTGCTAGGGCTGGACGCTCTCCCTACACTACATCTCAGGATTCACTATCTCTACAGTACTTTTTAAAGTTGACTCTTTGTTAATGTTGTTCATTGTCTGTTCTTACTTTTACCTGACCATACATCAAATATGAGTTTATTCTGTTATTAATACTGAGGACAATGTTTGCCTCTAATAGCTCTTTATAATTATTGTGGTGTGTGTCTGGTCCACTTTAAGTGTTGGTCCTGGTCAACTTTTTGATCTTTGTCTTTAGTTTAATGTTTGCAGGTGTTGTGAGATCACCTTGGTGGGCTTAGTGGTGGAGACCCCATGTACCAGCAGCTACGAAATATCACGTTAATAAAATACTTATAGATACTAAAATATTAATATAATTTATATTTACTTTAAATACATTTATATATTTACATGTGACACTGAGTGTTTTCAGACATGATTAAAGAGAATAAGAGCGGAGCAATATATCAGACATGAAACCTTGTCCTATATAAAAATGATTGTTTATATGGAAGATACAATTTCAGTATTATATTTTATTGTCATTGTGGAGTAACATAGAGCTAGACAGAGACAATAATAAATACTGGTGAGTTAAAAACAGTTCTAAGTTAAGTTAAAAAGGTAAAATTGTTCATGAGAGAATAAATATAGATTGAAAAAGCAGGTAAATGAGTATACATACTGTTAAGAAGTTAATTGAGTATAACTACTGTTGGTGAACAATGTTGGTTATAGGATGTACTATTACATAGTCACATGATTGTAATTTGAATGTTTTTGACTTGATCACCTTGTAATATGTGTTCTGAAATACGTCAGTCACCAATAGAGTGAGACGTCAACAGTGCTTGTTATACGGAGCAACACAGACTTAAAAACTGATATGTTTGGTCACTATTTCCACAGGAATAAAAATGAATGTGTAACACCAAGGATCGACCACAGTATCATTTTTATAAGTGTAATAAACACACTCAGTCAGGTTAATTTAAAATGTTTTATTCTTTATTTTTCTCAGACTCAACAGCTTCTCTGATTAGATCCAACCAGACACTTCACTTAAATCTATATCTGCAGGAAAACACAACAGATAGACGTTAAAATGGACAGTACTGGGAATTAATGTTTATAATGTAAATAAAGTAGGTTTATTTCTGGCCTAAATGTAAAGTTTTTTACACTATTAATAATAATAAAAGACTGATTAGGTTGATATTTGTTTTATAAAAATAAAATAATATCCACATTAACATATATACAGAAACTGATCAAAACACAATGACAATTAAAAACCAAACAGAAAATAAACTAAAACCAAAATAAATCAGAGAAAACTAGGGATGTAACGATTAATCGTAAGGCAGTTAAAAATCGATTCATAGGTATCACGGTTGATATCGATTTTCTGAAAATTGAATCGCAGTACTTTTTTTAACCAGCAGAGTGTAGGCGGCGGGCGGAGTCTGCTAATACTTTCTTTCTGGCCGCCTTCTACTCTTAAATATGTTAATAAATGATTCATTACCCCTTAAGCACCGAAAGAATATTTGTAATATTACTTGATTTTCTGTAAAAGTCACGTTATTCTATTAGCTCTGTCTGCTAGCATAGCTTCTCTTCTTCACTGCAAGATATCTGCATGCCAACCGACCGCTGGGTTACCAGCGCCCTCTGCTGGTCCAAACAAATATGACGTAAATCAGTGTAATTAGGTTTTTTTTTTTTTTTTTAAAGTCCAATTGTTAAGGCATAAAATACATTTTCAGTTGCACTTTTAAAAGAAAAAGAACTATTGTGCAGTTTTACATTGTTTATTATAGAACCAGAATTTAAATTAATAGGCTTCATTTTCATTTGTATTATTCCTTTATTTATTTCATTCAAGATTTATTTTTAGTTAAATTGCATTGTTTTGAATTGTTTATCAAGGAATTCTTTTGACAATGAAAAATAAAAGGAAAATAGTATAGTATTTTCTAGATTGCATTTATGAATATAAAAAATACAATAATTAAAATATAGTTGTAATAAATCTTTACCCTTAAATTTTAAACCAAACTTAATGTAATCAAACTCAAGTATTGGAAAAAAAAAAAATAAATCAATTATGTTATAATTTGTTGGATTTAAGGCTGCAAAGCAGAATTATTAAAAAAATAAAATAATTTATTAATAAGATACATTAGATTCTACATAAAAGAAAGAGCCGGGGAAGAAAGAACACATTACAAAACAGAATAATACAAATATTAATGCCATTATATATTTTATTCAAGTTAAGGGATGTTATGGAATTTTTACCAGATTATATATTTTTCACAGACACATTAAGTTGTTGGTTTTTCACTGATTTGATCAAAGTTGAAAAATATCTTGGTTCTAAACATGAAGCAAAGGGAAAACTTAGATTATTTGTTCCTTTTTTCTCTTTTATTTTCTTAAATAGTTTTAAAAAGGGAAACAGAATAGGTTGATAACCTTAGACAAACACTAAATAATACTCAGTATTATTACCACTGGTAGTGATGAAATCAACTTTCTAAGTCATTTTTACAATTTAAACAAAAGTGTTTTTTAAACTTTTCTAAATCTTTGTTAAAGTCGTTCACAATGTGACTGGTACCAGTTACGTGTTCATGTGGAGTGTCACAGTGTGTGTGTTTGAACCTTCTCAGTTGGTCAAAAGGCCAATGAACACACACACACACACACACATTTTAAATCATGCTTTAAATGTTTGTTATTTCAATGATCATATTTATTTATTTTTATAAAAGGAACAACACACATTCATAAACATTTCATGGATCATTTTCATTTCTAGTCCCTGGAAAAGGTTGATGTCTTTATTATTCAATTAAAAAAAAAAAAATCATTTCAATCAAAAATAAACATTTTCCATCAAATAAAAAAAGTGTTCAAATGCAAAAAAAAAATACTTGAGACCCAAATAATTGCATTTGAACACTTTTTTTGATTGAAAATGTTTTTTTAATTAAATAAAGACACAAATCTACCTCCATAGACCAGATTATAATTTGTTGACAGAAAAAAGTTCAAATTCTAAGACTTTGAACTTGCATTAATGAATATATTTTATAAAATAAGTCAAAATATACAGTATTACGAAACCAAAAAATACATGAAAAATTTAATTAAAAACTATATATATATATATTCAAATATAATACTGTCTTTTCAGTATGGCTCTTCAGCTCCACCCACTAATCAATGAGGGATCCTCCCACCCTTACAACATGACTCCACCCATCACCCTTAAAGTCCTCTTTGGGGAGGAGCTAGAGAGGGTTATAGCTTGGGGAGTGGTAGAAGACAAAATTGGAATAAAACATTTATTTTCAAGAAATATACCCTTGAGGGTAAACCCCCCCCCCCCCCCCTACAGACTGATGATTGGAAGGCAGACAATGCTGTTTAAAACAGCAGGGATTGAGGTTGAGGACAGCCTCATTCAAAGTGGGAGGCTGCTCCTCAACCCTCCCTCAAAGATGGCTTCTGTTTCTGTTATATTCACATGTTAACTTACTATATGCCTTGTTTCTTTGTAGTTTGAACATAAATTGACGAGATCACCTGGTAAATGACTGACCATCATAATCTACTATTTACACCAACTCTTCTTTAATCCAGCTTTCAGATGCCAGAATGGTGTGTGTGAAGGGGAAAGACGTTACCATGGCAACGGTTACTATGCTAGAGGTAAGTTTCCCTTTGTAATGCAGCTCATCATTTATTGATAGAAAAAACAAACTTTAGATGATACATGCAGTCATTCTATCAGCACACAGTACATTATTCACTCATTTCTACATAGAATGTATGTTCCACATGCAGCGTGTTCTACACACACTTTACTGTGTGTTCTCTATTCATTAAACACAGTGTGTGTGTATACATGTTCCACATGAGGTCTCCTATAGGTAACATACAGTAGTCATAGTTACACCTGTGAAGTCCCAGCAGTGTTAAAATACAACTAGACACATTTATTTATGAAAACCTCACCAAAAGGCTTCTGAGACCATCCAGTCAGACTGATGACTATGGGGAGAGATTTGTCTCAAAAACATTCACAAATAGATTCACAATTTTTACATGTGTTTTTCAAATCCACAAATATATTTACAATTTTGACATGTACTTCTTAGATTTTCACGTTTTTCAGATTTTCACATGTGTTAGGTCCAAATACGTTAAGACCGTTGCTAAAATGTGAATGTTGGGTCTAAATACGTTAAGACCGTTGCAATCACAACTCAGGGAGAAAAACACTATCTGACTTAAAAGGCGACCAGAGGCAGAGAGGTGCGAGCTGCAGCTCGGAGAAAAACCCAACAAAAAGAGACACAAAAGTCCGATATAAGTTGGATTGGTCTGATGGTGATGCCTCAGAACCAGGTATTTATTATAGAAAACATAGACCACACCCAGAGGGCTGTGCAACAGCGCTCTGGGTGCAGGATTAATACCATATATGGTAACACAAAAACTTTGGGGGAGAAAAAGGCTCATATGTCCATGCAGTGGGTCACATACCCCCACACTGGCCCAAACTAGTTTAAACCAGCTATGGTGGACAATGGATATGTTTTGCAAACACACACACACACACACACAGTTAATCATGGATAATTTCATATTCTAACTATCGTTTAATCATTTAACTATAACTAATAAAGTAATAAAAACCACACAGACTATAACATATCTTACATATCCGCCCTGTTGTGGGTTTGGAAAACATCAAGCAGACGGGCGTCTTCACAGGTTTACCCGGTGCCATCATAGGACCAAAACAACAGGGATGACCACCGTGAGGTGGGGCGAAAACCCGACAGCTAGTACGGGAAAAATTCCCCACCGTCCCCCCCTGCTGGGGCGAACATCGATTCTGATCCACGGTGATCTGGAGACAGTTCAGGGTGTATGTACAACTGATGACCCAAAACCATGGTGTTGAAAATAGGGCTTTAGGTCTCAGTGTGTGTTTGGAGTTGGTAAGGGAGGGTCAGAGGTTACCAGCACATAACCCTCCAGTAGCAGTGAACCTTTACCGCTCACTGTGATGATGGGAAGGTGTGGCAGGGTCTTAGTCCATCAATGGGGCAGATGGGGAGAGACCCATAACATGGAGTTGGTACTCTGGGGAGGCCTGAACCTGCATAGCACCGATGATCATGTTGTCTATGCCTTTCTTCACACAGGGGACGATGCAGCAGCAGGCAAGACCAACGACCAGCAGCACAGCCAGAAGAGGGAGACCCAGACGTAGCAGGAATTGGAACCAGGAGCCTTGGAACAGCCAGTCCCACCCGGATGAATGGACATTGGACTCGTCAGCTGACATGGCACCTTCCAGGTTGCGGAGTGTTTGCAGGGCGTCTTCGATGGACTCCGAGGAGTTATTAGGTATGTATGTACAGCAGGTAGCACCCACCATAGCACACACACCACCTGTGGAAGCTAAAATCGTATCTAAAGCCATACGGTTCTGAATAGCCATTTGCGCGGTGGCCGCTGTTCTAGCATTCATTTTGTTATTAACAGCTAAAGATGCATTAAGAAGCATGTGAAAGCGGTATTGGAGGGTCTCTACCATAAGGGAATTCTTACCCACGCCTATATTAGGGAAAAGAGCATGAACGACTTTTTGACTAGTTGACCAATATCTATGTTCGTGAGGGACGTCCGAGCCCCATATTGCATCATGAGGTGTGAAGGTTATAATCTCACGACGAGAACGACTAGGCATTGTCATATGAACTATGAAAGACCCATCTGTGACTGCTACTGGTACACAAACGGCTGACATATTAATTGGAGGGGAAGGATAAACTTTATCACCGCACTTCAACCAAACACCGTCTCTAGCAAACATTGGGACAACCGTACTGACGTTCCGAACGGTAGCACAATGGTTTATGTCTACCGATGGTAGACCTTTGGTGTTAGTTGGTGGACCATTAAATCGTACGCATAAAGGATAGCAGTGAGTATAATTACCACAGGGGACAGCATTCGTGTTTAGGTGTTTAGCAGCCTGACCTAGGGGCTCGAGGGTTTTTAGCACTGGTAGAACAGGAGGGCACGGGGTCGCGGACTTATTTTGTAAACATTCTAGTACTTTCTTTGAGTCAGGGGCTGGCAGGGATGCGGACAACAGAGTCGGGGATGTTACAGCGTGCGGCAGATGTGAGCAAACATAGCAACTATCATTAGTTACTGTTCGTGCAGATAGTTCTACCATACGGTACCAAGAATTAGCGCGCAGACGATGATGGACGTGATTATTCTGTTCAGACAGTAATGCGAGTAACGAGTCAGGTTCTTCTGTTGGCATAGGTTTTGCATTTATAACTCGTATATTCTGTCTAACCTCAGGTGATAACACTATGTCCATGCGTGGTTTAACTACAATGGGAGTGGCCGGAGGTGTAATACAAATATCCACCCAAAAGATGGGATCTGTCCCTTGTACGTCAGGGCCGAATCCCATAAGCAAACAAGAAGGAGGTACCGCGGTGGTGTTAACGGTTAGGAGTAGGATTTTTTGTTTCTGAACAATTGTTTTTCGCAATGACAGATATGCCGCTGTAACGGTACGTGTAGATGGTGTGAGGGGCCAGGTAATAGGGGTGTAGCTTGTATGGAGGAGTACCTCAGACCAACCATGAGTAGACCATGATTGGTCTGCTCCCCGGACTTGCATGTACCATTCATAATTTACATAGTCCTTACCATGTTTCCATGGTGTGTAGCCTTTATTAGCCAGAGCCTCTAGTGGAATTGTAACGTCACTTAAAATGTCCGGTATTTGTGGTATGCACATAACGAGGTTAAAGCCCCCGGGGCATCTACCTATGTAATCATACCAAGGTGAGCTTAGAGCCCCTGCTAGCACTTCCTGGGATCCCACGAGGAGGAGGAGGAACAACAGATCCATCTCTGTGTTACTAGGGTGTATCACCTGCTGTGGTGGGTTTCTGTACCTTTTTCCCGTGTGATTGGTGTATCCACGTCTGTCTTTCAGCTATCTTAAATGCAGTTGGTGTGGTTAGCAGAACTGTGTAAGGGCCGTCCCACCGTGGAGTACACCAGTGTTTTCTCTTAATCACCTTGATGAGGACCCAATCACCAGGACGAAGGGGATCTGAAACAGGTAAAGAGAGACTAGGCAGTGTATTAGCTTCAACAATTTCAGCATCTGTGAATAATTTAACCATCCATTTTGTTATTGGATCCAACTCTCCCTCCTGATCCTGCACCCACTTAGAACTGGTGAGGGGTAGGTGAAAAGGTCGTCCTGTGACAACCTCAAAGGGGGTCAAACCCTGTGTGTTTGGTGTTATGCGCATGTACATTTCTACCAGGTTAACACACTCTGGCCAGGGCCTGTTTGTTTGTTCTACAGCTTTTTTTAATCTGTTTTTAATGGTACCATTGTTGCGTTCTACCAATCCAGCACTAGCCGGGTGGTAGGAGCAGTGATGTTTTAATTCAATGCCCATGGCCTCTGTCAGCAGGAGTATTACTCTGTTAACAAAATGGGGTCCATTGTCGCTCCAAATCTGTCGTGGGATGCCATGTTGAGGTATTATTCGTGTCAAAAGGGCCTTTGCCACTGTCATTGCATCATTTGTTTTAGCGGGCACTATGGTGACCCATTTTGAGAATGAGTCCACCAGAACCAAACAATACGTATACCTCTGAATAGTGTGCAGTGTTATGAAATCCATCATAATGACCTCAAAAGGATATGTACCAGCTGGTGTTTTACCCCGAGGGGGCCTAACATTACCCTGAGGATTATGACGACAACAGATGATACACTGACGACAAAAGTTTTTAAAATGGGTTTGGAGTCCTAGTGGTATATGAAATGACTGTTTGACTATGTCTACCATCCCTCCTGTTGAGACATGGGCCAACCCATGGCTCATTCTAGCAACGACGTCAAACAAACATCTAGGCAAACATGGCTTGTCATTTAACATAAATACTCCAGAGTCATTTTTAACAGCACCTTCAGTCACCCATTTCGTTTTCTCACTTTCAGGAGCGTTAACATGCATATCAATCAGGACTTCATCCGGCAAGCAAAGTGGTACAACATCAACAGGCAACAACTGGACAGTAAGTGCTTCAGTAAAAGCAGCTTTTTTAGCTTCAACATCAGCTTTCGCATTGCCCAGAGAGACAGCATCAGTGGCGCCAGTATGTGCTTTGCATTTACATATCGCCAATGATGTAGGTAAGAGGACTGAAGCAAGAAGGTCTTTTAACAGGGAGGCATGTTGCACAGGCTTTCCACTAGATGTCTTCATACCTCTCCTAGCCCACTGAGCAGCAAACACATGAACTGTGGAAAAAGCATACTGGCTATCAGTGTAAATTGTGACTTTCTTGCCTTTGAAAAGTCTACAGGCTTCTGTCAAGGCCACGATTTCAGCTGCCTGTGCAGACTGATTTCCAGCCAATTTGCCTGATTTCAACACAGTGTCGCATGTAACTACTGCATAACCAGTATGATTTGTTCCATCAGGTGCTTTGGAGGAGGAGCCATCTACAAACACTACATCTCCGTCTTTCAATGGAATGTCTGTCAAATCTGGACGTGGCTTGCATGTCACCGACACTAACTGTCCACAGTCATGCGGTGTCCCATCGTCAGCTGTTGGTATCAATGTAGCTGGGTTAAAAGCAGCACAGCGCTTTAGAATGAGGTTGGCTGGGGTCAACAAGGTGTTAGTAAGGTGTAAAAACCTGGCAGGAGATAAGAACGACATTTTTGTTTGTGTTAACAGGATGTCAACTGCATGGCTGACTAACAGTGTCAAAGGATGGAACAACACTACTTCAGCAGACGCGTGCACAGCCATGGCTGCGGCGCAAATCGCCTGAACGCAATGGGGAAGTGCCCTAGCCACATCATCTAATCGTTTAGAGTAATAGGCTATTGGTCGTTGCTTCTCACCGTATTGCTGTAGTAGTACTGATGTCATGTAACCGTTCTTACAGTCAACAGACTGTGTAAATGGCTTGTTGTAATCTGGCAGCGCCATCACCCCTGTTCCTGTTATGATTTGTTTCACTTTTGTAAATGCTTCTTCCGCGTCAGGTGTCCACTGCAAAGGTGCGCTTAAAGTTTGATGTGTATCTAACATTAGGTTCTGTAATGGGGCAGTTATGATAGCATAATCAACGATCCACGACCTGCAATAATTCGCTAGGCCTAAAAAGGCCATCATTTGTCTGACGGTAAGCGGTTTTGGTGCCATTTGTACTGCTTCTCTACGTGATGTAGTAAGTTCTTTCCCTTCAGCTGAAATGTTATGACCAAGGAATGTTACTTTTTCCTGTGTAAATTGTAGTTTTTCCAATGAGGCCTTATTTCCTGTTTTTGCCAAATGTGTGAACAGCCTGATTGCCTCTGTTTCATTTTCCGCTTTGGTGGGACTGGCCAATAAAATGTCATCAACATAAACAATTATCTGTGTGGTCTCTGGCCATGTGTGGTGGCTGATGCACCTGTTAATCTCCGCTGAAAAGATAGTAGGGCTATCACAGAACCCTTGTGGAAGGCGAGTGTAAGAGTATTTTTTGTTCTCAAATGTGAATCCAAACCAACCCTGCGCTGTACTATGAAGAGGGATGGAGAAAAATGCATTACTTAAATCAATTACAGTGAACCATTTTTGATGAGGTTGTAATTCATTTAACAATGTGTGTGGGTCTGGTACATTTGGAGCTCGTGATTTAACAGCCTGATTTACTGCTCTTAAATCATGCACCATTCTCCAGCCCCCCTGTGGCTTTTTCACAGGGAAGATGGGGGTGTTGCATTGAGCTGAGTCATGTTCCTGTAACACGCCTGCAGTCAGTAAATCATTAATAACAGGCTTTATTCCTTCTTTTGCATCTGATTTGAGTGGATACTGTCTAATTCGAGGCCTGTGAGATGTGGCTGGATCTATGGTTACAAATGTTGCGGTTGTCATAAGTCCAACATCTGTTTTTGATTTAGCCCACAGACATGATGGCACTGAAGGAAAGTCATCTGATTTCAGAGTGCACATAGACAGTCATGCATCCAAATGCACAGCAGGGGGCGCCAAAGTACACCAGTTCAACATTTGTTTTTTCACAAAGCCACAAAAGGAGCCTCTGTATGTGAATACATTGTGTCTCTCCTTCCTCCACAGGTCACTCTTGACAGGAAGTGCAGCCAACAGTTCATTTGCATCTTTCCATTGTTTGTGTGCCGGTTTTTGTAAACAAATATGTGGAAACCGTGGGGGGTTTATTGGTGTCAGCTCTGGAGGCAACGTCACTCTGATTATAATCCATCCATCTGGAGACCAACAAACGTCTGTCAATGTTATTTTCTGTGGTGACAATCGCAGAAACTTTTCCTCCCAGGCTTTAGCAACTGCTCTGCCCTCAGGAGACAGGTCTGGTCTCCTTAGCCAGTCTGGTTGACCTGGCAGGGGTCCTTCAGGTCTGACATACATCATTGTAACATGTAGTGGCCACTGTGTCTGTGTTTCTGTAGGAACGACAAATGTTTTAGCTATTTTAGCCCGCAGTTCCTCCATAGACCCAACCACTGACCGAGGGCCTGTTGACACTGGATCCAATGTATAGAATTTATTAGGAATGACTGGGCTTTGCAACACCATAAGTGATTCTTTAGTATCTGATAAAAATTTCTTTGGCACTATTCCATTAGCCGTTGGCACTAAACTGATCTGTAACTTACTGAGGAGATCCCTTCCCATTAGATTGAAGGGACAATCAGTTGTCAAAATAAATGGGTGTGTGTAATATGAACCATCTTCATCTTGCACAATGACCTCCTTAGACCAACAGGCATATTGAGGCTTTCCACCCACTCCCACTATGCCAATAACCTTTTTGGAAGTGACTACGCCCTCCACCTGGTCACGGAGGACAGAAACATCAGCTCCAGTATCACACAGAAAAGTGACTGGTGTTTGTTTTGGTCCCACCAACAATGTACGTTTTGGGTATTTTTCATGTGTTAATGTTACAGCTGCATAAATGGAGAAATCAACAAAATGATTTGGATTTAAAGGTGGGGGATGTTCATATTCTGCAGGTAAATCATTGTCATATTGATCAGCATCCTCATCTTGCCCTAAAAAGGCTATGTCACACTCTGAGGTTTCATTATCTGTTCCGGAGTCACTGATTGCATGTCCCTCCGGCCAGTCCTGGCGTCACTGCCTAGGAGTTTGCCCGAACGACGTATGGTCTGTTTTTTGCTTTTTTCTTGGGCAGTCTCTTGCCATATGTCCCTCCTCATGACAAATGAAACATTGTCTTTTTTCTCGATCTATTTTTGCTTGTTTTTCCTCATCAGGCGTTCTGGTGCGATATGGCTTTTTTCCCTGTCTTTTAAACCCTGAGCGCTGGCTCACCAGGGCTGCAGCCATGGCCTCAGCCAATACATTAACATTAGCTGATTCAGTTTTTGCTTTCTTTTTCTCAGTGACTTCATAAGCATGTTCGGCCCATTCCATTAGCTCTGGAACAGTGAGGGTGCGGTGTGTGACACAGTTTGCTTTTATGAAATCTGACACGTTTGGCAACAAACCACTAATTAACCACATTTTTAGCTGTATTTGGTATGGATTATCCACCAGCGGAGAATGAGGAAGCCCGCTATTAGTCCTAAAAACCGTTTCTAAACGGGCACGATATTCCATTGGCGTCTCGTCTGATTTCTGACGACACGCACTTATTTCTTCGTGGCTTGGGGGTTTTGTGTAAGTCGCCCTTACTCTTTGCATCAGTGCTTCAACCTGCTGTCGCAGCTCATTAGAGTTATGTGCTAGGGGCTGACGGTTAACTTGTCTCCCGGTATAACCGCCCACCACTACTGGATATCGGTGTCTAAGTGTTAGTTTTAAAACCTTTTCCACCTCCAGTCCGTTTAAATGCCATGTCTCAATCAACCCACATACTTGTTCAGCATAAGCAGTCGGGTCCTTCTCAACATCGCATACGCCCCTACAGGCATCTAATGCTTCCTGCTCCGTCCATGGGCGAAACAACAACAGCTGTGGGGGATGTGCACCCTGTAATGGATCCTGTGGGTTTAGGAATTCTCCTGCACGAGGGTTAGCTACCTCAATCATAGGCAAAATTGGATATAGATTTTCCTCTATCCCCGCCTGGGCTATGTGATATTGCTCATCCTCCTCACTGTTAACACTTTCTTTCATCTGTTTTGACTTTTGTTTAGCTGCCCTAGTCACAGGTCCCTTTGTTTCTTGTCCTGCAACTGCTCCCCCCTCTTGTAAACCCCCTGCGGCCCCATTCTGTTGCTGATTTGTCTCCTCAACTCTACGCGGTACACACACGGTCTCATCACAAAGCTGTATTTTAGCTGCTGCTGCTAACACTTTCTGTTTCCTTCTCTCTTCACCTTTCTCTATCTGTGTTTTCCTAATACTCATAGCATCTTTCCAGATACACACTACTCTTAAGTGGTCTGCTATTAACTCAGCCTGCTTAGGACGTAACTTTTTTAATGCCTTCACTCTTTTTCCTTTACACCAGATGGACACTTTTTCTATTCCAGCTTCGTCTGACAATTTCCCTGCAAACCCACAATTTTTGTACCAATCATCTAGATAGCAACAACTACCGGGATACTTTCTCTGCATGAATTTCACATCATTATTTTCCATCAATGCTTTACGCTGCGCGTTACCCATGTTCTCAGCACGGGATTTACAGACACCGTTACAACAAAGAAACACCACAAAGAAACAACACACAAAGAAACAACACACAACAACTCCCGTCTGCCCTCTGTCCCTTTACCACGCCGTGTGAGTATTACGTCACCCACCACGGTCTTCACTCCCCGTTGTACGTCACGGGTACTATGGTGAAAAAAAAACAGCTTCTCACCTCGTCAGTGTTCTCCCTGGTTCGTGGGACCCGTCACTCCCCGTCCGGCTCGGTGCTGGAACAAGCTGTGACCACCCCTGCAAAGGAGGGGGTGCCGGCAGTTTTACTAATGGTCCGGTTGCGCCCGCACCGATCCAGACGAAAAGATGTAAGGTCCCGGGTTGCGGCACCAGTGAATGTTAGGTCCAAATACGTTAAGACCGTTGCTAAAATGTGAATGTTGGGTCTAAATACGTTAAGACCGTTGCAATCACAACTCAGGGAGAAAAACACTATCTGACTTAAAAGGCGACCAGAGGCAGAGAGGTGCGAGCTGCAGCTCGGAGAAAAACCCAACAAAAAGAGACACAAAAGTCCGATATAAGTTGGATTGCTCTGATGGTGATGCCTCAGAACCAGGTATTTATTATAGAAAACATAGACCACACCCAGAGGGCTGTGCAACAGCGCTCTGGGTGCAGGATTAATACCATATATGGTAACACAAAAACTTTGGGGGAGAAAAAGGCTCATATGTCCATGCAGTGGGTCACATACCCCCACACTGGCCCAAACTAGTTTAAACCAGCTATGGTGGACAATGGATATGTTTTGCAAACACACACACACACACACACAGTTAATCATGGATAATTTCATATTCTAACTATCGTTTAATCATTTAACTATAACTAATAAAGTAATAAAAACCACACAGACTATAACATATCTTACAACATGTTTTTCAGATTTTCACGTTTTTCAGATCCACCAATACATCAACAATTTACACACGTGTTTTCTCATTTATGTGTGTATTTATCATGAATTATCATGTGTAAATCCTCAACTGTGATTGTGGATTGAGCAAAGTACGTTTGTGGATCGGCCCGGAAATATAAAGAGAACCAATATTACAAATTTGGAAATATAAAAACAATCAATAATAAAAATGTGGAAATATAATGAGAATCAGAAATGAAAAAAATATACAAAAGTAGTATATTTGTTTTCCATTTTGTGCTTTCTCTGTTTTGTCTTTGTCTTTTCCGTTTGTGTTTTGACATTGCTTTTACTTCATGACTCAAGCTGTCGGTAAAAGCAAAGGTCAATTCAATGGTCATTCTGCCCAGGCTGACTAGTCGATACCTGATCACATGATTCCTCTTCTCTTGGAGGGAAAGTTAAAAATGGGAGACGTGGATGAATTGAGAAGAGGCGTTCAACGACAGTTATTTGCAATATCTCGGTATGTGGAGGAAAATTCTCCAACGGACTATATTTTAAGGTTGGTGGAAGATGTCATGGAAAGTCTTGGAGAAATATCTGCGCTGACAAATGCAGACATGGACGAAGCTGTGTGGTGCAATCTTGAGGAGGTAAGTGTAAAATACGATGCCGTCATGTTGTCGGTCAGCTTTGTACACAAGTTTTAAGAGGGACAAAAGCTACATCATGACTCTGATTCACATATTAGGCATTCAGCCCTAATTAGCAGCCACAGCCAAAGTTAGCCCCTGCTATGGGCAGACCTGTGTTCAGCTCACACAAACGGACAGATTAGAGCTCAGACACACAGTGTGTCCCAGAGCAGGGATTAGGATGATCCATGGTCTTCTTAAATCACAGGGTGTACAATTGCAAAGTGAGTATTGATGCTGGATTTTTCCAGATCAAAGATGCAGTTTAAAATGTACCAAGTATATAATTGACCCAATGGAAATAAATGTCGAAGTGATACATCAATGAAATATTTCAATATTTTCTTTGAAATGCTGTTAATAAAGATTTCCTTTGCAGACAGGTTCCTGGGGCCCTGGTAGTCCTCAGTGTTTAGAGCTATAAGGACAACTTCAGGGCCTTAAGACCTGTCAGTGAAATAAAAACATTTATATCATTGTAATAACAAACCATGCATTGCTGTCTTAAAAAGATTGTACTTCTTGTAGTGTTGACTTTTGACAACATGTGCAGACAAGGTAAAATAAATAAATAAATAAATGAAGACCTGTCAGAGACAGTTTAAATGGTAGCATGGTAATACAGTAATAGATCCTTTTATAAATGCTCCTTGCATTGTGTGTTTCTGGATATACAGGAATGGAAAACTTGAAATGAGAAGCAACAATTATGGTTATGTCATTGGCAGTGATAGAACTTATAACAATAATAAATTCAAATGTGCTATTGTGAGCAGCTAGACAGATATAAGTACTACTTTTAAAAACATTAGGACTGTAGGTTGAATATTTTAGAAGTTATGACAATGTGTTGACAAAGAGTTGAAGGTAAAGCTGTCCCTCTACTCTAGAAGTTGGTCAAAGCTAAAAATGGAACTCATTGAAGGGCTGTGAGTCAAAAACGGTTAAAGATACAGAAAAGTTGAAGGTATTCACTAAAAATGAACAAAAAAGCTGAACATTTTAAAAGTTGAAATGGGTTTAAGAACTGCTGACCAGTGGAACGTTACATTTTCATTAAAATTAATTCAAAAGTTGAAAAGTTATTAAAAAACTCAAATTGAAAATGACAAAACACCACAAATACATCTAAAGTGTAGTCTGTAAATCTGCCTCCATCTACATTTTAGTTTCTATAATCAACATCAGATGATGCGTCATACTGTCTTGCCAGCGGATAGCGGTCCACCTGATCTGATACATGCTTGGTAACTGAATATCGTTCTGAACAAATGTTTCAGTCTATGATATTAATATTGTACGTTCCCTTAGAGTGAGAGTTGTTAGAGGCTGCCCTTGTCAACGTACAGAATCGCTCCCGAATTCCAATTCGGTAGGAATCCGGTGGAAGCGGATTTGAGAGAGGTCCCGTTTAGATGTGGCAAACCCTCTAGGCTCCAAGATGGTCATTTACTTTCTAGTTGAGTAGTGTTTGTGTTTGTTTCCCAGTACTCCCAGCCTTTTGTTCTAAAAAGGTGAGGTTGAGTGTACTTCTGTTTTTTTTTTTGACTTTCTGAGTCTAAAAAAAGTATGGATTTGAGCTTGGCTCCTGGGTTGTATTTATACAATTCTAGTTGAGCAGTGTTTGCGTTTGTGTTTCCGGACGGCATTCCGAGGGCTCCCGTTCTATACGGTTAAAGCGAGTTCCTGGACTGTTATTGTACTGTTTTTATTTATATATATATATATATATATAATACCACATTCAGTGGAATGACTTGCTTTGACCTGGACTGACCTTACTGTTCATTTTCAGTGTCCATGTTTTTGTTGTTGTCTGTGTAAACTCGTTGTTGTGTACGCTTGTCTGTCTTCGTTGTTGTTGTTGTGTTTTTTTTTTTTCAATATGCAGGACGCTGGCTGTATATTCAAAGGATATATATATATATCATTTTGAAGCTAAATTGGTGGCAAAAGTGTCTCCTATTCTGTGTCTGAACCAGAGTTAAGCAAGATTATTGGCCCTTTTAAGGTTAGACAGAATTAAAGTGAAGTTGAGTCAAACAATCAAATAAAAAATTGTATCTATTGAAAATATCTAATGTAAATAAAATGTTAATGTCTGACTTAAAGACAAGCAACGTGAAATTAATAATAAATATGCAACATGTTGACTTGTATATAAACTGTAAGTATATTAAATAAACACATGTGCTTCATATACACATTTATGTTTTTATTTTGGCTGTTTTATAATTTAGGAATTAGGGCTGGGCGATAAATTGAGATTCAAGATGTATCAAATTTTCTATTTTGGCAATATGGAAAACTATAATATTTCATATATCAATATATATATATATATATATATATATATATATATATATATATATATATGTATATTATAGTTTATTATGTATCAAAATACTAGTTTTAAGAGTTGCTGCTTTTACTTCTCAGAACAACATGTAAAGCTCAGTTAGATGATTAATAAGTGTCACATATTGATATCAGGTGTTTGTTAATAAATGAGCCTATGTAACATTTTGCATCAGCAAATTTAACCCAGAATTTTCTTTCTGATCAGACTTTATTTGATAAAATGATCTAGATTTATATCATATATCATCATTTAGATAAAATATATTGAGATATGAGTGTTGGTCCATATCACCAGCCCTAGTAGGAATGTTCAAAACATTTAAATGTTAATAAAGGTCGACCTACCAGATTCTAATCACATCATTGTATTTAGTAAGTGGTTGACAAGTGGGTATTTTAGATTTATTGTACATCTATATTAAAATATAAGGAATACTGGAGCTTAGTTGGGAGGGTGGGACGGATCGTAGTGGGCGCCAGAAAATTTCCCTTATTTTCAAATCCAAAACTTGACAGATATGATCTAAGAGAACCAGAACTGAGATCAACCTTCTGTCTGAGGTTAAGAGAAGATCATTGGTTACTTTTACTAAGACAGTCTCTGTGCTGTGATTGGCTCTAAAGCCAGACTGAAAGCTCTGTATAAATTGTTCCTAAGTAGGTGATCACATAGTTGACCTGTGATGACTTTTTCAAAAATTTTGGAAACTAAAGGGAGATTAGATATTGGTCTATAATTGGACAAGTCATTTTTATGGAGAGGTTTGATTACAGTGGTTTTAAAGGTCTGTGGTACATAACCTGTTACTATAGATGTGTTAATACAGTTCATCATATTATTAACCATTTATTAGTAGTTTTAACCCACAACATGAATGGTTTTATCACTTATCAAGTCAGCCTGCTTTGATAACGGACAGTGATCAGTTTCCCTTCATTACAACAGCACACATGTTTTTTTATCGTCACGTGTCATCACCTTTGTGAAGAAACTCACTCTGCCAGTTTTCTCCATTGTAGTGATTGGTCAGACTTTGCTAGCTCCACCCCTTTCATGTGAACACGCATGTACCCAGGCTGAGAACACTTGGCTTCACTTAGCGTGTTGTTATCGACCTTCATAGGACAGCTTCTCTCTGACAGGGAATGTTTGGTTAGTTGACGCCCGTTAATGGAGATTAATCCAGGATACAATTATCTAGATTCATAGCATAGGGTCTTTAGGTCCTAAAATTATATCTAATTCATTAATTTAATTTACTACAGCAAAATAAATCACGTTTAAAAGTATATTCTATAATTGTATAATAATGGCATTATTAAAACTGAACCTTGTGATTAACGCTGTGTTGCTATGTTTATCCAGTAACGTTAGCATATCTTCATCTATTATCTGCTAATGATGCCTTAATCTACTAGTTTAGCGGGGGATAATCCATTAACATGCTTTAATGCACACATGTAAACGTAAAAAAGTGCATCACAAACTGTCTAATCCACTCTAGGGTGTTTTTGAAACAAAGAGGAAAAGTTTTATAGATATTTATCATAGACTCAGAGCTAGCGAAGCTTTATGAGCAGTGAATATTTGTTTGACTGAAATACCGTAAATTCTGTAATATGTCACACCTTCATTTAAAAATATTGGTATGTGACTTATCAGAGCTGAAAGTAATGGATTACAAGTACTCACATTACTGTAATTGAGTTGCTTTGATGGGTACTCGTACTTTAGTATTTAGTATTTCTAAATCACTAATTTAACTTGTACAAGTACGTTTTAAAACAATTCTACACCAACCGCTACTGAGTGAATTATTTTCTGTTTAAAATGATCAACAGACATTGTGAAACTAAAAAAAAATGAAATGACCAGACAACAACACAGATGTAAAGAGTGGTATATTAATAAATGACATTTCAGATCATTTACCAATATTTATGATACTAAACACAAAAGACAGGAAGAACCGTGAAAATCATAACACACAGACATACAGGAGACTGGAAGGAGAAAAACAACTAGAAAACTTTAAACAACAGATAAAAAGAGAGACGTGGGAGAGTGTCTTCAAGGAAGAAGACGTGAACGTAGCATATGACACATTTACAGACACAATAACGACAATATACGATAAATGCTGCCCTTTGAAACACATAACAACCAAAAGTAAAATAAACAATGTACCATGGATTAATAAAAAAATAGCCAACGTATGCAAAAAGAAAAAACATATTATATAAAAAATATATAACAGAAAAAACATTAAAAGCAGAACTACGTTACAAAAAATACAGAAACAAAGTTAATAATTTACTAAGAGAAAAAAAAAGAGAATATTATGAAAAACAATTAAAAGAGAATAAAAACAAAAACAAAAAGTTGTGGGAAATAATAAACACCATAACCATGCGCAAATACAAAGAAAAAAATGCAGACCATTTTATAATAAACAATGTAAAAGAATACAATAAAAACATAATAGCACAAGAACTCAACAGTTTTTTCATAAATACTGGAAAAAACACAGAGAAAGGAATAAATAAACACCCAACACTTAAATGGAACCATTATGATAATGAGAAGAAAGACATTGATAAGTATCTTGTACTTGAAGAAGTAACAGAAGCAGAGGTGGACAGAATAATCACTACCTGTACCTCAAAAAAATCCAGAGACGTTAATAATCTAACTATGAGTCTAATAAAAACCATAACAGCTGAAATAACCCCGCCATTAACACATATAAGTAATCTCTCATTCAAGAATGGTGTTTTCCCAGAAAAGATGAAAATTGCAAAAATCAAACCGATTTACAAGGGTGGAATTTTACTAATTATCGACCTATATCAATATTACCACAATTATTAAAAATTCTGGAAAAACTGTTCATGAACAGACTCGACAAATTTATAGAAGACAATAATATACTACATGAAGGACAATATGGATTTAGAAAAGGACGTTCAACAGCAATGGCTATAATTGACATCACGGAGAATATAAGAGAAGCATTAGAAAAAAAACTATTTGTATTCGGAATTTTTCTGGACCTAAAAAAAGCCTTTGACACAATTAATCACGATATTCTTGAACAAAAACTTCAAAATTACGGAATAAAGTACAACGCCTTAAAATGGATTAAAGGCTATATGACAAATAGGAAACAATATGTTGACTTTGAAGAACACATATCAAAATGCCAAACTATACAATGTGGTGTTCCACAGGGTTCAATTTTAGGGCCAAAACTGTTCATTCTATACATAAACGACATTTTCAAAGTCTCAAATTGCCTCAAACTAACGTTGTTTGCAGATGACACAACCATTCTATGCACAGGCAAAGACATTAAAACTCTAATAGAGTCAACAAATGAAGAACTATTAAAAATTCAAACATGGTTAGATGTAAATAAACTAGCCCTAAACGTCAGTAAAACAAAATTCATTAACTTTGGAAAGAGAAAAAAAACAGGAGATATAAGACTGAAACTAAACATGGAAATAATAGAACAAGTAAAAGAATATAGGGTACTAGGAGTGTGGATGGATGACAAGCTGACCTGGAAAAAACATATACAAATAGTTAAAAACAAAGTTGCCAAAAGCAGTTACATCCTATGGAAGCTTCAACAAATCCTACATACCAAATCACTTAAAACAATCTATTCTTCACTCATAGCATCGCACTTAAACTACTGCTCCGAAATATGGGGTAATAACTACAAAACGTATCTTGAACCACTGTTTAAACAACAAAAAAAAGCTATAAGAATTTTACATAAAGTACCACACAACACACACACAAACGATTTATTTGAGAAGTCAAAATACCTAAAACTGCAAGAAATAATACACTACAACACACAAATACACGCATTTAGGGCTGCATCAAAAAAACTACCACATCGAATACAAAAACGTTTCACATACAATCAAAATCCCTATGAATTCAGACATAATAATGTGTTTAGACCAAATAGGGTCATATCAAACGTTGGCAAACATAGTACTGTGCATAGAGCCATGAACTTCTGGAACAGCCTTGACGAAGAGACACAACAGTCCGATAATCTGAAACAATTTAAGGAGAAAACGAGGAGGACATTTCTACATGCAGATCTCAAGTCAACTCTTCATTGAACGCTACAGTTTGGAGAGTTGGAGGAACGTAAACAACGACTGGAAAAGTAAGCCCGAGGAAATACGGAAGAAAAAGACTGTGAGGAGGAGTAACAACAGGAACAATGACTGCAGACGAGAACACATCACAAAAAAAAAAAAAAAAAGGGCAAAAAAAAAAAAAAAAGGGAAGAAACGAGGTTGGATGTAAAATTATCTGTGTTCAAATTAGGGGACGGATCTGGATAAGCATAATGCTTTTTTCCGTCGCCCTTTCCGGCATGAAAAAGGAAAGAAAAAGGAAAAAAAAAAAAAAAAAACAAAAAAAAAATGATGTGATTTTGCTCTGAATGTCAAATGAATTTCTGTGAATGCGACCATGTCGGAAATGAACTGAATAAATAAATAAATAAATAAATAAATAGCCGACCAATCAGATTAAACGTAATGCATTAGATCATAGTCCACCAATCAGATTAAACGTAATGCATTAGATCATAGCCCACCAATCAGATTAAACGTAATGCATTAGATCATAGCCCACCAATCAGATTAAACGTAATGCATCACATCATAGCCGACCAATCAGATTAAATGTAATGCATTAGATCATAGCCCACTAATCAGATTAAACGTAATGCATCACATCATAGCCGACCAATCAGATTAAACGTAATGCATTAGATCATAGCCCACCAATCAGATTAAATGTAATGCATTAGATCATAGCCCACTAATCAGATTAAACGTAATGCATTAGATCATAGCCCACCAATCAGATTAAATGTAATGCACTAGATCATAGCCCACCAATCAGATTAAACGTAATTCATCACATCATAGCCGACCAATCAGATTAAACGTAATGCATCACATCATAGCCGACCAATCAGATTAAACGTAATGCATTAGATCATAGCCCACCAATCAGATTAAATGTAATGCATTAGATCATAGCCCACCAATCAGATTAAACGTATTGTATCACATCATAGCCGACCAATCAGATTAAACGTAATGCATTAGATCATAGCCCACCAATCAGATTAAATGTAATGCATTAGATCATAGCCCACCAATCAGATTAAACGTAATGCATTAGATCATAGCCCACCAATCAGATTAAACGTAATGCATTAGATCATAGCCAACTAATCAGATTAAACGTAATGCATTAGATCATAGCCAACTAATCAGATTAAACGTAATGTATTAGATCATAGCCAACTAATCAGATTAGCGCCAAAACAGCATTGAATGCCAGTTATTTTCTCAGTTTTAGAGTTCATAAATGTATCTATACTTGGAGCCTGATACATTTTTTTTTATTTTTTTTATTGTGAATTGAATTAATTTGTTGTTATTTTTTTTTTTTTTTTAAATTTACATTTTGACAAACCTTTTATTTAATACAGATGCCTTTGTGGAAAATAATTTAGATTCCAATTGTGAAAGACATAATTTTTTCCTTTTTATGGTTTCTAAATGATATGTTTACTGTATGTAAGAGAACCAACAATAACTGTGGGGGTGAAAGTAACTAGTAACTTTAACTTTGAATACTATTTAATTGAGCTACTTTTTACTTGTACTTGAGTATTTTATGTATGATTTACTTGTACCTGTACTTGAGGATATATCAGTACTTTTTACACCTCTGTGACTTATACAATGAAGCGACTTATATGTAAGTTTTTGGCCAACAGCGCCCCCTGGTGAGTAAAATGTTCATTAGTTTTCTATTGTTGTATAAGACGCTCTCTCATTGGTAGTAATTATGCCTGATGTAACAGTTTATACATACAGTATATCAAGGCCGGATTAGCAACACCAGGGGCCCTGGGCACTGAGACTCACCAGGCCCCTTCTCTAACCTAATACGCACACCAATTATTTTATATATATATATATATATATATATATATATATATATATATATATATATATATATATATATATACTCGCCTTTCCAGAATGAGAAATCAAGCACTGTCATCTCTCTCACAAATTACACAACAACAATGAAATAAAAAAAATCATCACAGCCCAGTGCATGGCTAAGGATTATGACAATAAAGTGTTCACATTAAAGCACCCAAGCAGAACCTCCACCAGTACTTCTCAAATGTTACTGACTGAAGATATAACAATGCCATCACATAACACAACTGAGTGCAGGTTGCATTCTGTCACCAAGTCAGCTGGATAACTTAACACTGCAAAAAAACAAATATGCAGCACTATAACTCTCTGCATCACACCACAATGAATTATGCAAGATACATGTTGTGCAAACAGCATAATAGAATAAGCAAAATACATGTATTATCTGCACAATCATGAGAGTTTATAGTGGCCTACTCACTTCACATAAAGCACAATGGTTCTTACCTTTAGAAGTTCTTCTTTCTGGTCTTTTTCTTTGCAAAGTTGCAAATCAAGTCCTCAAAGTCCAGCTCCCTCACCAGCTCAGATTCTATGGCCATTAAGGACAGTGCAGAAAGTCTCTTCTGACCCATAGTTGTCCTGAGTTCATTTTTTATTCTTTTTAGTTGTGAAAAGGACCTCTCTCCCTCACAGTTGGATACAGGCAGTGTGAGAAAAAGCCTGAGAGCAACAAATACGTTGGGGAAGGTTGTCTGGAGTCCATTCCTCTGCACAATCTGCAATAGATTTGCAGGTGTCTTATCTTGCTCAGTGCTGACAAAAGACCTAAACTGGATCAGCTCATCAGATAAAGAATTATCCAAGTCAGATGGATATGAAGATGAGAGAGCATTGGCCCGTTTGAAGAGATCAGTGTCCGCACAGTCCATGTCAAATAGGACACCAAAACGATCATTAATGTCTTTATAAGCATCCAGCCGTTTCTTCAGCCCTGACAGCAAACTGTCAATAATCACATTGAATGTCTCAACTTGGAACTTTTTACTCCCAGTGAGCACCACTTCATTGTCAACTGTCTCATCATCAAAGGTTTTTCTTTTACTCACGCGGTGGGTCTCGGATTGGTAGGCCTGTGTCACACCTGTGATGGCCCGGGCAGATGTCTCAAAGTCACCAAATTGTCCTCTTAGTGATGCAACATAAGTGTGCAGTGACTCCAAAAGCCGCACAGCAGTCATCAGGTCCATCTCTCTCTTCTGTAAGCTGTTGCTTGTCAGCTTGAATCGTTGCAGCACAGTGTCCCAAAACATGGTCATGAGCGCGGTCTCCAGCTTCTCAAGCTTGTTACACAGCGCAGCGGCCTCCCGCCTTGTGTCCCGTCGCTCTTCATCGTCCGAGGCTACCATCTGTAAGGAGCTTGCTATTTTAGCATAATTTTCAGAAAGAGCTCTGGTGGAGTCTCCTCGGCAGCTCCATCTTGTACAGGAGAGGGATTTTAGCGTCAGTGAGATGTCTGCAGTGAACACCTTATTCCATCGGTGGGTGGAAGCAGAGCAAAACGCATATAGTGAATGAAGGAAGTCAAAAAACTGGCTTGCTCCCCGACAGCTATTTTCCACACTATTCACACCAACCAAGTTCAAAGAATGTGCGGCACAAGGAATGTAGTGCATTAGTGGGTTGTTCTTCTTGAGCTGAGCTTGCAATCCATTATATTTCCCTGACATGTTTGATGCATTGTCATAAGCCTGCCCACGGCAGTTAGAAAGATCCAGCCCCAAGTCACTGACCATCTTGATCACACATTCAGCCAGACTTGATCCAGTGTGACTGTGAATTGGTTCGAATCCGATGAATCGCTCAACCACTTTTCCTGTCTCACTCACAAATCGGAACACAAAAGTTAGCTGGTCCACGTGAGACATGTCAGGTGTAGAGTCTACTATAACAGAGAAATACTTCGCCTGCTGAAGTTCTGTAGCAATGGCTTGCTTTGTTTTTTCTCCCATTAAATTAATAAACTCCTCACATATAGTTGATGACAAATATGAAGGCTTGCCACGACCCTTCTGACCATACTTCTGCAAATGTTCCTTTAAAAACGGATCAAACTGTGCAAGCAGCTCGAGGATTCCCAGGTAATTGCCATTGTGAGGAGATCCCAAAAGTTCATCATCTCCGCGGAAGGGAAGCCCCCTTTCACTCAGAAATTTAATCACGGCAACTACACGCCTCAAAACATCCTTCCAGTACTGACCTTCTGCTTCGATCTGTCTCCCAAGAGAAGCATCAACAGTGCCCAGATGTTTGCTGCGATGTGCAAGTGAAAGCATGCATCTTCGGTGCTCCCCACTCATTTCATGCTCCGTTATTCGCTCCGGGTGTTTCCAATCGCTAAACCCCGCAATAAATGCATTGTTGCATTGTGAAAACACTTTGCAAGGAAAGCAAAAAATATCTCCCGTTGATGGTGAATATATAATCCATTCTCGTGGAATAGCTTCCCCATTGTAAATGCGCCGGGTCAGAGCGTCATTAGTAAGGGAGCGCGTCTTTCCCTCTGCGTCGTTCCCCCTCCGTGAAGCAGGATATTTAGCCGCCCGATTTTGAAAGGCTGAGATTCCTTTAAATAAAATTTCCTTGCGGGTGCTTTCTGTAAGCGATCCCCATAGTGCAGGGTCTTCAGATATTGAGGAATTACCTTGTTCCGCTTGCTCTTCATTCATAGATGCCGCTTCATTTTCTCCGGTAAGGATAGTTGCCGCCGTTAGCTCAGGCTGGGCATCACTGGTAGAAGGCGCTTCCAAGCTAACATTGCTGCTGGCTAGCTCGAAACCCTCCTCTTCAATTCTAGCTTTTTTGAAAAAGCTGTTAATTGGCATAACATTTTTTATAGCTGTCGCTTCCTTTTCCTCCTTTTCTTTTTTCTTCTTGCGCTTTGCGTGTCCGCTGGGCTTTTTGTTGATGCTGCTGAGGTCCATTTTCCACCACTTTCCACTACATACACAATATATGGAAACTATGGAAACCACCTGCTAAGCCCCACCCACCATTATCATTAGCCAATCTACACAATGCATTGCCACCCGCTCCCAATCATTACCTGTCAAGTCAACAAACTGACATATAAGGGAGACAATCACGAGAGTCCATTTCTTGTAGACAACCATTATTTTATTCTGATTGGACCATTATTATTTCTGCCGGCAGAGGGCCCCTCTATGCCCGAGGGCCCCTGGGCACGTGCCCAGGTTGCCCATATGGTAGATCCGGGTCAGCAGTATATCCACTATGAGGAGTAAAATGTGTGTTTGCATTATTTAATTTAATATATTTGATCTTCCTATGATAATATGACACACATTTAATCACACAAGGCAACTTCGATCAGATCAATGTTGACAGGTTGTCATGGCAACTCAGGCTAAAATGGAAGCTCAATGTTGACAGGTTGTCATGGCAACTCAGGCTAGGATAAAAGCTGCAGAATCTACATCATTCAACAGAATCTCCTCCTGCACCGTCAGAAACGACTAAAGTAGCTTTAAATATATCGATTAACGTTGACCAACGATTGTCATCAGTGAGCAACGTTTGAGACCAAGGTGAGTTTCTAATAATAATGTCAACTTTAATGACTAATTTAGTGATTTCCCACAATCCAGTGAGTAAATACTGCTTGTTTTAATCTAAATGTGTTTACATATTAAGTCATAATATTGTGTAAATGAGCTGATATTGTAAAGATCTTTGGAACGACTCAAGCTCCTCCCACTGCTGGTGCAAACTCCATTATTGGTTATAAGATCTTCTTCGTTCTAAGCATTTGGCTGATTAGGGGCTAGATTTCCAGTGCATTATATCAATTCTGGACTGGTGTGGGACAACATATATGTTTGGGACGATGCATCAATACAAAACATTTACGTCGACATATTTTTTGTGTCAAATGGGCGGGGCGATATGGCCTTTTTTAAATGTCTGAATATTTTCAAGCTATATGATGATATACGATATACATCTCAATATTTTGCCCTTGCCTTGAGATGATGCTTTGATGTATAAAACCAGAATGACAATATTCAATATATATTGTTGTTTTCTCTGTGATGTAATTGGGGTTTCCCCTATTATAGCATAGTGCACCCTCGGATCTGGGTTGGTTGCCTTTGAATATGCGATCGGAGTATCAAATGATTTGGTCTTGTACTTTCCTGGTGTGCCTAAGACATAAAGCGGCGGTGCAGAAGGTAGATATATGTGACAGAGAATAATTACAATGACTAGGGCCATGTCTGGTGTAAACCACATGTACATTAGAGGTTGGATAGGGCTT
Organism: Gouania willdenowi; assembly: GCF_900634775.1. Lineage (NCBI taxonomy): Eukaryota > Metazoa > Chordata > Actinopteri > Blenniiformes > Gobiesocidae > Gouania > Gouania willdenowi. Next base: position 118,332 of record NW_021145033.1, on the reverse strand, counting down.
TTGTAGTGGATTCCAGTCCTAGTTTTTGTGTTTACGATGTCCTTGAGGTGGTAGATGTTATTGAATGCGACGACTGGTTGGCAAATTAGGAATACCATATCTCGGCTTGTAGGGTTTATTCAGCTTGCAGTTGACGACTCGTCTGTTGGTTTTGTTGTTCTGTATAGCTTAATTTGGTCTCTGTGGACCCACTTGAGCTTTGTTTGGTCTTTGTGTTGGGAATCTTTATTTGGTACACCACTGAAGACAGTTTATCGGTGACGAGGTAGGGTCCGGTCGATTTGGGAAGAAATTTCTTATCTAGTTTGGTTGCATGATAAGCGTTTTTGCCGGCGGGCAGAGCAAAACTGTAATATTAGACTCTGCCTCCCACCTATAGTTTGTCATAGGCATGTGCCAGTATCACCCCCCTTTGGTTTTGCGGGACGATAAATGCATGCATTTGTGAGTCAGCAGAAACATGGACCAAGATGCCATTGACTATCCGTAACAAGTGACGGACAGCAAACAGATGGTCGAGGTTAAGTGTGGAGGCAAAGTCAGAGGAGGAGGGATTGTCTATTGTATTGTCCCCCATGAGGCGAATCATCAAGGAGATCACGGGGTCTTGGCCTTGTAACATCGTCAGGTCTGGTTTTGCATGCGTAAGCAACCGCTGGTCTGTTCGTGTATCTGGTACAGACCGGCACTGAGGCAGTGTGCTGAAAAGCCCAGATGGAATTGCTTGTTGTGGTCAGGATAGGCGAGGCACAGAGCCTTCGTTAGCATATCGATTAAAGTCTGCATAGCGTGTTGTTGGGGCTCACCCCAAGTGAAAGGGACATCCTTCTTTAGGAATGTGTAAAGAGGTTTTGCTAAATTGGCATAATTGTCAATGAATTGCCTGGAGTAGCTACAGATACCTAGGAAGTTTCTTAAACCTGAGACATGCTGGGGAACCTTGAAGTTCTGAAGACCCTGAATGTGTTGTGCCTGTGGTTCCACACCCTTACCGACTAGGAGACCGACATAGTTCACTGTTGTGCGGGAACATTGACACATGGACAGTGAGATTTTGGCACTGGCGCAGGTCAGTACATGATCAATTTCACTCCTGTGGTTTGCAAATGTTGTGTTTTTCATTAATATGTCATCAACAAATATATGAGGGTGCCATGAGACTTTCAACATGGCTGCTGCTTGGTTCAAAGTTGTGCGACATCGGATTTGTCTCGACTACAATGATACCGTTCCTAAATTATTTCATAAAATGGTCCTGAGAGCAGAGCCAGCGGAGTCACGTGCGCGCTAGAGCCAATCACTGGAGAGCTCATGACATCATCACTGTGGAGTTAGAACTGATGACATCATCACTGTGGATGAGCTTTTTCTGTTTTTGATCACCGTCTTGCATCCAACACTGCACTATGTAGAGCACTTAGAGGTTCGCTTCCGTTCTGTGCATCTTCTGTGCATCTAAACTGAACCAGACTGACTCTGTTCCGCCCATCTGTAAGTTACACTGTCTCAAAGTAACTTTTGTGTGTGTGTGTGTGTGTGTTAGCGGCATATAATATATACATCGGAAACTATAACAGAATGTCTCACTGCACGTAAAGCTACATATTATTATTATTATTATTATTATTACGTATTATGACTGGCCCATATTTCACTGGCCTCAAATCAACAGGAACAAGTATTTATTAATTTTAATGTGACACATTTAACATGTGATGATCATTACTTTGTTTTATTCCAAGATATAAATTGTAAATTGAGGAAACATTGGAATTGAGCTGCTGAAAGGAAGTGACGGATTGCTGCTCTGCTGCTTTTTATGGGAACACCTTTAAACACTGAAGGGCTTAATTATGGGACATCTAACGTCAAAGGTAAGTTACAATTTCCTAACTGGTTTCTGCATTTAGCTCATTTTGTTAACATTTAAAACAGGGATTCACATCCAACAACATGTTATATATAATTGTCTACAATATGTTTCAAGGCTGTAGCTATTGAATATTTTTGTAATCCAGTATTCCACTGAAAATTCCATAGATTAACATATTTTTTAGTTAAAGAGAAATTATATTTATACATGAGAAACTAACATATTTGATGTAGGAATGAATTAACCATTTGTTTCCTTTTTTAGATAATCAACACTTGCTTTTTAGCAAACGGCAATTGCATCTCAGGAAATGTGACGAGTTAATAAAAAAATGAATAGAACAAACAGAATAACATAACTTTCTACTTCTGCCAAGTCCAAACATCTTCTCAGATATCTACAACTACATAGATATCTTTATTTGAGGAACATTGAAGATAACTTGAACTAAAGTTTAAAATTGGTGACGTGACGTTTTCCATATCTTTAACTTTCATTCTACGGAGTCCAAATGAGGTTTGATATAAATGTAATGTTCATTTTGAAAAAAAAAAAAAAACAGGATTGAAGTGCAAATATATCTAACCAGTTTCTAGGTTAGAGGTTAAATGTGTAAACAGTTTGCCATTGGTTTCCATCATCTACCACCCACCACTAAAAGTCATGTGATGTGTGATATAATCTAAGAAAGGTCTCTACTGCTCATGGGGAACGTATTTTTTTTAATATAAATTAGCCGTGAATGGATTAAAAAATAACCAATCAATTGCAAATATGACTAAATAATCACGATTAATCACAATTTGTGAATTTCAGTCACAAGTTGCAAAGAAATTACGTGTATTTATAAGTTACAAGTAAAGTAATTTAATTTGTTTTCCCAAACAAAATCACTGTTAAATGTAGTGTGTGGTCCATGCAGACTTTAAAGGTTTGTGCTATGTTAAACTTCAGTCTGTTAATACACAATATCTTGGTTATTTTAAAGAAAAAAGATTGTACATTAAAATAAAATGCGCAAAAAACCTAACCTATAATTTAGAAAAATTCCAGTGTTAATACGAGAGAACTTTAGAACTAATTTGAACCTTAAACATTCAAACTATTGCACTTTTACATTCAGCTGCTGAGGCACAGCCGACTGTCCACATTACTACAGGATGACTGAATCAATGCTAAATACTAGAGGTGATCTCAGTGAGATGGACTCAGAAACATTAGTAAAGGAATGTTCCACAACAATGAGAGTGTCCTGTTAATGTGCTGCTTGTCTCTGTCCCTCAGTTTGTGGACATGTCTCCTGCCTGCAGTGGGATGTTTGAACATCACTTCCTGTGCTCCATCTGTCTGGAGGTGCTCACTGATCCAGTCACCACACCATGTGGACACAACTTCTGCAAAACATGCATCAGCACACACTGGGACACCAGTACCACCAGCAGGTGTCCCGTGTGTAATCAGGTGTTCAGCACTAAACCTCAGCTGAAGGTCAATATTATGATGCGTGAGATGGTTTCTCAGTTCAGACGTGAATCTGAGAAGAAAGCAGCAGCACCAGCAGAAGTTCTCTGTGACGTCTGCACTGGAACCAAAGTAAAGGCCCTGAAGTCCTGCCTGGACTGTGTGATCTCCTACTGTGAGACTCACCTGAAGCCTCATCTGACAGCATCAGGCCTGAGAAGACATCAGCTGGTGGAGCCTGTGGAGAACCTGGAAACCAGAATGTGTCCAAAGCACAGCAAACCTCTGGAGCTGTTCTGTCAGAGCGATCAGACACGTGTCTGCTTGATGTGTTCTGTTTTGGAGCACAAGAGTCACCAGTTAGTCCCTCTGGGAGAAGATCTGTTTGAAGACAAGAAAGTTTATCTTCAGCAGATGAGCCAAAAGAGACGAGAGAAGCTGGAGGAGATCAGAGAGTCAGTGAGATTCAGGAAGGAAGCAGCAGACAGAGGGAAAGCTGAAGGTGTGGAGATGTTCACTGCTCTGATGGAGCTTGTTGAGAGAGGCCTGAAGGAGCTGATGAAGACAATGGAGGAGCAACAGGAAGCAGAAGAGAGAGAGGCTGAAGGTTTGATCAAAGAGCTGGAGGAGGAAATCTTTGAGCTGATGAAGAGAAGCTCTGAGGTGGAGCAGCTCTCCCACTCTGAAGACCACCTCCTCCAACACTTCTGCTCCCTGAAAGCTCCTCCAGCCACCAAGGACTGGACAGAGGTCATGGTCCATCCATCATCATATGAAGGAACTGTGCTGAGAGCTGTGGCTCAGCTGGAGGACACACTCAGTGACAAGATGATGAAGATAAAGATGTTTGAGATGAAGAGGCTGCAGCAGTTTGCAGTAGATGTGACTCTTGATCCTCTTACAGCTAATCCTTACTTTGTCCTGTCTGATGATGGAAAACAAGTTTACTGCAGTGATGTGAAGAAGAACCTTCCACACAACAAAGAGAGATTTTCTCCTTGTGCCTGTGTTTTAGGGAAACAGAGTTTCAGTTCAGGTAGATTTTACTTTGAGGTTCAGGTTAAAGGAAAAACTAAATGGTATTTAGGAGTGGCTAAAGAATCCATCAACAGGAAGGGATATATTACTCTGACTCCTAAGAATGGTTACTGGACTGTGGCACTCAGAGATGGAAATGTGTATGAAGCATGTGAAAGTCCTTCAGTCATTCTTCATCTGAAGCGTGTTCCTGAGAAGGTGGGTGTGTTTGTGGACTATGAGGAGGGTGTGGTCTCCTTTTATGATGTAGATGCTGCAGCTCTGATCTACTCCTTCACTCACTGCTGCTTCACTCATAAACTACACCCATACTTTTGTCCTGGTTTAAACGATGGTGGTAAAAACTCAGCACCTCTGATCATCTGTCCTGTCAATCAAAGTGAATGATCAGTGTCATGATGAAGTCTCACCAACAATAGATTCAATGGTTCTCTGCAACCATTCACTTCTCCAGGTTGGTTACGCACTCCATCCAACCTAACATGTATGTTTCTCAACAGTGGGAGGAAACATTTTATTAAAGAAGTTTCACATTTGGTGTTTGGATTGTGATGAAATAAAAGTGGATTAAAAAATATTTTACAAAATGATTCATTGTACAAACATGTTACATGTTTTATGATCAGTTAAAATGTGTTAGTGGTTAGTAAAATAGGAACATGATGATTTTTTTCTATGAAATGTAATAAAAATAAGATGCTCAGGTTATCTAAGGAGTTTTTGTAAGTCCATCTAAGTTTAATTTGTAATTGTGTTGAGTATAACTGTGGTACATTTTATTTTTAAGTGTTGTATGTGGGTATAAATGTTGATATATAAAACTATGTACACTTTTCTTTTCTTTTGTTTTTTGTCATATTACTTTTGAAACCTACATGTAAAAGAGGGTGATTGAACGTCGAAGAAGTATTCTCTGTTTATCCAGGTTTACTTAATTTTAATTGAATTTAACTGTTTTTTTTTGTTTGTTTTTTTTATTTCTCTTTGAGTTTTATTTCAAGAAAAAAGCACTTGTAAAGATCACAGGCATCTATACACTTTATTATTGTATCTGTCAAAGTGTGTTGTATGCCACCCTTTGTAAACTTTGTGTAATTGTTTAAACAAAAATATAGAAAAATAAAGAATTTACAAAAAAATGTGGTGAAAATAAAGCATTTGCATGAATTAAGAAGAATAAAGTGTTGAATGTTCAAACTTTAAAATGTACTTTTTAAGTCACTACGACTCTTCCTTATTATCTTACCCTTTAATTAAAGAGAAACCGTGAAGTTTTGGTGTTTAAGAAGTGTTTATCTCACTGGTAGCCCTTTGGATTATTCACTAGTTTTAAAGTAGCTCCATATTTCACAAAGGTTGGTGACTTGTTCTTTAGATCAGTGGTTTTCAACCGTTTCAGGCCGCGACACCACAGAAATGGGTTTAAAGTAGCAAACTAGAGCGGGCAAAAAGTGACATAAAGTGCTAAAAATGGTTAAAACTGTCAATATTGGAACAATTAGTTGAAACTGGCTAATAATGGGAATGACAAATGGTGAATGTGGTTAAATTGGCAAAAAAAAATTGAGCATGGAATATGATGAAAATAGGTTAAAAGTGACAATAATGGGTCAACATTTGTGACATTAGGTGGAAAAGTGGTGGAAAGGGTTTATAAGTGCAAAAGTGGAAACACGTGTGCAGAAAAGGCATTGAAATTAGATTGGAAGTGTCAGAAATGGGAGTAATACAGTAAAAATGCTTTAAAAGGAGCAAAAATATGGCAAGAAAAAGGGATGAAAGCATGTTAAAATATGGCAAGTTTGGTTTAGTTGCAGAAAAAGGGAAAGTATGAGCAAAAAACAGGGTCCTTGCCCCAAGGTTGAGAACTCCTGCTTTAGATGCTGGTTCCAGGCTGCTGTGGTGTGTGCAGTCTCCTCTGTGGCCACTAGGTGTGAGCCTCCCTCTGCTAACAGCCTGACTCTTTGGATGGAGGTAAAAACCTATGTTTGGCTACAAAAAGTCTACAAACCAGTGACAATAAGCTGTTTCCTCATCAGAATCCCAGTTGTGAGGGAAGAAGAGGAAGTTTGTGTCGAGTTAAAACTTAAAGGTAGGGTCGATAACTTTCTAAACCTAGCTTGATTTTGATGTAGCATGCTCCGACAGCTCCGCCTTCCGACTCCCCCTCCCCCCTGTGCTTCGTCTGAAGCCACCCCCCCTCACTCACATGAACGCGCACGCAGAAGCAGACCTCAGCCAAGCGTATGATGTCGCATTCAGCGGTAAGATATACTTTATCATTTTATATGTTAAAAAAGTGACTAATTTACTAACAACGGTGGCGACCAAGCTAGCATGTAAGCATTAGGTTACCCGGTAGTAAAGCGTTTAGAAGGAGGGCGACATTCGTCCCCAAGTTGTAGTCCTCCTGAAAACAAAGGTTTATTATAATGAGTTTTTCTTTACCACTACTCAGAGTATCAATCAGCTGGTCTGCCACTGTCCTAGAACATAAGTAATACATCTTTTACCTCATTTATTTTATTATAATCATTATTTTCATTTATTTGGCACCTTATTCATTTTCACCTTGTTATTCAGTTTCCCTTACAACATCTTACTTTTCTGCGTGTCTATAATTATTATTTTTAGTGTTGTTTTCATTTCTTATTGTTTCTTTTTAGTGCCACTTTTTGCCTAATTACCAGTCAGGGATAATATAACAGACAGAGAGAGGAGTATAGCTGTAGTCTGTAGAAACCTTTTTTATTATTATTTATTTCTGTACATTCTGGTTTCTTTTTTATATTTAATATTCTGTATTTATATATTATTTCACCCGAGTGCTGCTTTTCTTTTCTTTCTATAATACAACTGGAATTGTAATTTCCCTGCCCGAAATAAAATAAAGCATATCTAATCTAATATTGTTTTTTTTTTAATTCAATAGATGTAATAGAGCTGGGAAAAATAATGTCATGTCTACAGCAATTACAGATACATTTTTTGTTCAGTTATAATCATTGACGAAAAGCCTAAATGTTTGATATAATTTCTTATTTCTCTTTTACAGTTCAGAAGGTGAGAGGTTTTATGCCTCTGACCCTGATTACAGTCCGGAGCCAAGTACATCGTGGAGTCAGAGGAGACGTGGCCGAAGTCAAAGGAAGATTGCCACAAATAGAGGCCAACGTCTCAGAGGCAGAGGACGGGGAACCAGAGGACGGGGAACAATAATCCTCGATCAAGATAATGCAAGTCGTGCTCAGATTCTGCAGGGTCTACGAATTGCAGATGAGCAGGTATAGCAAATATAGGTTCTGCAATCAACATCACATGTAATAAACTGGCACGCTACTTAGTGTGGACACTAGATTCCTCTTAGAGAACAGTAAAGCTGTATTCAATGAAACATTCCTAAATATCTTGAAAATGTTATGCTTTACAGGCCAGAATTCAAACACTAAACTTAGAGGAATGTCGTCAACTGCTGCGGCGCTGCTTGTCACGTGAACCAAGCATGACGTTTGACCTGCTACACATCACATCAGCAAATGCACCAGCACCTGGCACTCAAGTGTCAAATCAGCTGAGCTGGTGTGTGTGCAACAACTGCAGGGATATGCCCACAGATGTAGAATGCAAGTGCTGTGGGCAACAGCCAGAAGCTTGTATTTCCATATTGCCTCACATGGCAACCTACATACTACAGGAGGGCCACCTGCGACTTGCCAGCCGAATTTGGAATGATGTCCGGGGCTTGGATGATCTGCCCAACCGAGGGGAGAGCAGCAAACAATTACGCCATGCAGCCTACCGTCAATATGTTATGTGGCAATATGGGGCACTGGGACGAGGCAATAGAGTTGTTATTTGCGTTGTGTGGAGAATCAGAGATTGCTTTCCAGATTTACTGGGACATTATACGGGTTACATCCCTGGAAGAGTGCAATAATGTTTCCATTATGACAAGTGTAAATAAATGTGCCCTGCACTGAGCAAGGTGTTGTTTTTTTGTTTTATCTATTATCATTACAGAGGAAGTAGCTGTATTTACACATTTTTATATAGTATTTTGGCATTTGCTTGAACAAACATCTACAATCAAGCTATAACATTTTGAATCTCCTTACTAGTAATGATAACAAATGTGTACACTTGTACAATTTTTATTATAAAAAAGAAACGTCACATACACTTCATACAACTTTCATCCTGCAAAAACAATGGAATTAACAAAGGCAATACACATGAAGTGTTGGTCGGCAGGTGAGGCTCTGTATGTGGCAGCGTCGTCCACTGTGGGAACTCATTGTTTCGGCAGTGGTTCACCTTAAGAAAGAACATCAGAATTACATATCTGACAGTTACTGCATTTGATAGACAAACCACACTATTTCTATTGTATTTCACTCCATAACAAAAAGTCATTACAGTTTCAGTTGTTCATCAGCTATGTTTATACAAATTCTTTAGTTTATTAGAGCTGTAAAATATGTACAAGTAGACCTGGTATAAATATTATAATATTATGTGAAGTAGATTTTTTAATTAGCTTTTGCACATAAGCATATTAGTACTTTATAATCAACTTACAAAATAAGTCAACTCACCTCGCCCTCTGCTCAGTTGCATCTGCAACAGGTCCTGGGTGGCTGGAGCAGGGACACCTGACAGAACCCCATATTGACGGGGAATGTCAGGCCTCCTTGTTATGGTCCGTGGCAACCCTCCCACAGCAGACAACCTTTTCCTAAGGATTGCACTCTGGAGGTCTGGGATGTAGCCATAGTCTTTGTCTTCTTTTACTGTGTAGAGGCTCCACTTCTTGGATTTTTTATTAAGCAACCTGCAATATCTGGAAAAACAGAAAGTATAACAATCTTAGGAATACATCTAAATAACCTAACCGTGAACAATAGGATGAGTTTTCAATTATGTTATTAACAACCTTCACCTTGACCATGTATTTTGTCATTACATAACCACACCTCAAAAATGTAAACAACTTTGGTGCATTTATTTATTAGATCTGTCTCCACTTATGGCCTTTGAGTGTTTTTATTCAAATATGAGTGTAACTCTAATACGACTTACTGAATGGAGCCATCATTGTTCTTCTTTGGTAGTCTGTGGATGTGGTAGTTGTAGTCCAGGCCAGCCAGCATTGCTCGAGCTGCGTAAACTGGTGGGGAGAAGCTGAAGCGCTTGCTTGCATACATGAGTATGTGATTATGAAAGGACTCCAGCTCTGCAGTTGACCTGAGAACACATTTAAACCATATACATTTGCTTTACTTTTTTGTAATATAAAATTCAAGACACATAATATAATAAGTATTATATTTATATTACAAAAAGTAATTGGAGGACTAATCCGTAAGTTGAACATAGACGTGCTGATATACCTGAAGTTTAAATATTTGTGGACTTTTTTCAGCCAGCGTCCATCCAAAACAATTAATGACAGTTTCTGGTGTGCAACTGAATGGCTCTTGATCAACTCCTTCTCACTGTTTTCAATCAAGAGGCCATGATGACAGGCACCCAAGGCCCAGGAATGTTTTCCTGTCACATGGTGGAGGAGTCCAGTCCACATGTCCTGAGTAAAACCAGTTACAAATTTAAGAGGCATGAGGTCATATTCACAAAAATTCTCAATACAATCAGGTTTCTAGGTCGATGCAATTGCACTTCTATTATACTTACAAAAAAATTGATCAGGGTTATCTGCAGTCTTGCAACAATACCAAAAGTGGTTACAGATATCCTTGTTCCAGGTCTGCAGAATGGTGCACTCCTTTTGCTGCCCAGCCTTGAACAAGAGCAAAAAAAATAAAAATGGGATAACAAATGTATATATGAGAGGAAACATTGTGTAGCGATTCAGCAATAATACCACTCAGAAGGATTATGAAATTACCGTATTAATTTTTTTGCTCAAGCTCTTTGACCCATGCCAAATGTCCAATGTCTTTATATTTTCCTTTGCCTGTAGGAAAAAAATTCAAAGAATATATATCCAGTTTAAAAATCAAATCAATTGCATAACAATGCAAGTGATGTTGTTGCAAAAAAATTAAATAAATAAACAATTACTGAAGAGGGCTGATATTTGCGTATGAGCATCCGGGCCAGTTTCCATGCACTTTTGCTTGGTCTTTGAGTCTTTACCAGGACACGTGTTTACAGGTAGACAGAGATACTCAGCAAGCTGCTTCAGGCTGTCATGATATGTGATAGAAGCAGGATGACCAATAATATCATCCTCCACCATAACTTTACATGACTCTGGAAATGTGTGAAGGTCTGTGTCGGTAGGATCTGGGATATTGGCTGAAACATCATGCACAGTGTCTTCCATGCTGATTGTAGGAAGAGCATCCAAGCAAATTTTACTGTTGAGAGCACCACCAGTCCTGTTGTACTAAAAGTAGCTATGAAAATTACACCTCCCAAAAAACACATTATTGTGAGAACACGTACAGAAAGATGTAGTTGTTCATACCTCACACAAATACGAGGCTTATAGGTTGATTCTTCACTGTCATCGTCAGAATCGACCTCCCTGGTTACATCTTCTTCTGATGATGACAAAGACTCTGACTCTTTATCAGGGTACCAGGTGCTATCATCCCAGTCAATACTTTGGTAGAAAATATACATTCATAGATTATTCAAACAATACACAATTTTCTATAAACAGAGAAGTGAAATCATCTCACAACAAAGAAACTTACATGGAGTTCTGAATGTCATTAAATTCATCAGCTCCAACCTCAACGTTTAGGTCCTGGGACAGCATACTGAATACACAGGCAAAGAACAACAATTGAGGGATATTATGACATGTTACTGTGATGCAAGTAAAGCAGCGTGCATTTTTTTTAAATAAATGGAAAAAAATTATAATTATAATTACCATACCTTGAATCCAATTGCTGAAGAGCTGTCTCTTCGGGACCACTAATGTCTAACTCCTGGACTCCAGCAACGGAGAAATGATCATCTCTGTGAAAATGACAGAATTACAGAAAGTAATCAGCATATGTTAAACTTGATTTGAAATGCATTATTTTTTAATGCAGCAGAATGCCTGCAGGAAATAAAACGAGTTCAAAGGAGAGCCTGGAAGACAATCAAGGGCTCTCTCATCTGGATGACACAGAGTACAACATAAGATCCCCCCCCTTGCCTTACGTACAGATCTACCCCAACCCCCTCCCCCCTCCCCCCACACACCACACACTATCGGCATATACATTTAGTAATAGCGTGATGCACGTAGAACAAATGACAAGTTAGGAAGAATGTTCGATAGCATGGTAATACAACACATGTTCATATCAGCCTAAAGTTACACGCACCTCTCAGACAGTGACTCGGGAGCAACAGTTGACACAGCGGGGTTATGTAGTCTCACAAGTGAGTCCTTCCACGGCGTTGAAGTCGACGGAGCACAGTTATAGCTAAAAAGAATCACAAATATCCTACATTACAGCTGTTGACCGCCCTGCTGAAAGCAAACACAACACACACGCTCAAACACGCACACATGTATACTGTACACACTGTAGCTGCTAAACTAGCTCGCACTAACAGAGAATCAACAGTAGCATCGGGCTAATCCAACAACAGAAATACTTTGTTATGTATAGCTAACGTTAACATCTGGCTAATATGACAAATAGCTTGAATTGCTTCCACTATTTTACAAGTTAACACAATCACCCAGGCTGTTTCACATGTGATAGGAATTAAATCATCTAAATTAAACTTTGGCTGAGATACTGTACTAGCCTCAGCATTGGGGTCAAAAGGTCTCCCTCCCTCTGTGAAGTGCAAATGTGGACCAAGGGGGGACCCTTTCCCCTTCCCGGCCAAGCAAAGGAACAGTAGGATCAAAGAACAGGTTCGTTCCTGTTCTCACCTCTTTGTTACATTACGATCAAAAATAAGCAATCAGTCAATGTTTACTTGCTAAGTTTCCAAACTCTGGGCTCCGACCCCCTGCGGAGCCCAGGGTAATTTATCACCCCCAAAGGTTACTCAGGATGTTGGAAGAATACCAGCTGTTTGTTTCCCCCTCAAAATGAGATCAAATAAATTGTAATCACCTTAAGGAACAAATGTTGCTTCCTTTCTTTCTGTCCCAGAGAAGGGTCGTTAAGTAATCATGTGACATCTGAGAACTTTGTGAAAGATATAAGCTTCTCTCTCCTGTTCTTGCTTCAGAGTAAATTTGACCCCAGCTGCTCTCACAGGGCTTCTGCCTCAGCCCTGTTCTTTTGATTCTGCTTGTGTTAATAAACTTTGTATTATTATGCAAGCCAGTTTCTACGATCCCTTTTTTCCACACTATATCTTTTTCATCGTTCACATCTCCACCTGGGGAATCCACGACACAACAAAACAACCTTACCTGTCCAAAAGTAATTCAGCAACCATAGCATCAGTTTTCAGGCCCTTGTCCTCCTTCAATTGTCGCCATCGTTCAAAAGATGTTTCGATGCAGATTTTTGTCTTTCCTCTCGCTAAATCAAAAGACCTCTTTTTTGCAGCTTTTTCTAAAAACGTCTTTCTTTTCTTGCCCTTCTTAGCAGGGCAAGACGTTACCAGTAAACATGGAATAGGTACTTTCTCCGCCATTCTGTTGTCTACTTCCGGGCTTCCTCTAACAACGGTGACGCGCTTTTTAATGTACGCTCGTGCACGCACGAGGCCGTGAACGAGCAGGAAGACCAGGAGACATGATTGGTTGAAAAAAAACGAACCGTGAAAATCCCATTGGTCGCAGTTATTGCAGATTTACAGACGCTACAGTTGACAGATTTTCTTCGTTCCTTTTTCAGAATACATAAGATCTTCACATCTGTCCGGACATAATGAACATTTCTACCAAAAACTTGAAAAGTGTATCTGGAGATAGTTACCAACCCTACCTTTAAATCAAACATTATTATATATGTACAAAGTACTGTCACTGTGTTTTATGGCACTTAACGTATTTGTGTATTATGTACATCATATTAAGAATTGTATTCTTTTAATTAAATTGGGAAAACTGTAATGCAAACAACTGACCAATGCCCTCCCTGCCCCCTCGCAAACTACACACATGGGTGGGGGGTAGAGCAGCAACGCCATATCGATAATAGTGAGCCTCTGAGTTTGTGTCAGGTTTAGCAGCAAAGCATTCTTTACAAACCACATGATTCTGGTCAAGTTTACCATCTTCCTACGTCTGATTTACATGTTGTTGTAACTTTGTAGCGGTACCAACATGCTTCCTGGATTCAGTCTGTGTTCAAAACAAAACTCGAAGCATTGATGATGCATTCAATGTCCCTCAGAAAAACTGGATAGAATGAAATACATCATAAAAAACTGGCCTGCGACCCTGAAAACAGGAACAAGCGAGTCATAAAATAGATGGATGGATGGATGGATGGATGGATGAAAAAGTGGATGCAACCATGGATTTTATCGATGCAGGCACACAGTGACCGATGCATCTCGATTTCACCCGTAGATTGTACCGATGTCACTGAATGAATCCATACACTTGCATCGCACATGTTTATATCTAGATACCGATTCCTATCGATTAATCTCCACATGCTTAGTGTGTACGTATGTAATATTGTCTCTAAAAACAGTTGACTACTCTGCATTCATTAAATTTCTCTTTTACAGATATTGATAATATTCATTTCACCTACATTTACCTTATTCTTGGTGCTGCTACTACCTGTTCAGCTGTGCAGATAACATAGCAATGAGTGTTTGCGATCCAAGTAAAGACAGACTTTTTTTAATAGAAGATTCTTTAATCAAACTTAACTTTCAGGAACATTTTAATGTAAACAAAGGAAGCCACTATTCTTTATCCATGACATCACCCTGACCTCCTCTTTTACCTTTAGAACCTTCACCTTCATAGGCTGCAGGCCATTGAAGGGGCCAGAGCATCTCTATGGATCAAATTCTGCAATGTCATTCTAAAGAGAAAAAAAGAGGTAGTTTAAGTTGTAAAAGTTACAAGGTCATGATGAACCAATTACAGTCATAAAATAAAGTCACATCAATAAACTGACAGATCAGTGACTGGTTCACATTTTATATCACACATTTATGGAGACTTATTTTTCTAAAATTAGTGTTTTGATCATGTTTGTTTTACAAATACAGAGTAGACAGTATCAGTGCACAAAGTGAAAGTAGAGAATACTGACATCATGTGTTAGACGTTTTTATTTGAATGAAAAAAAAAATGTGCAAAATAGATAAAAAATAAATTAATCAATTATATTTTTTAAAATATATTATTTAATTATTTTAAAATTACATTTTATAACTAAAAAAATAAAATTAATTTATTTTTAAAATGTGCATTTTTATTTAAAAACAGTTTTTAAACAGTTTAGAATATAAGACATGTAATTTTAATCCGTTTTTAATTTTATTTTATTATCACCAGACATTTCAGGTGACTCCATTTTATTTCCAGGCGACCCTACACAGGATGACGACCCCAGCATTGAAAAACCCTGATTTATCCCATTCCGGAGGAGCATTGGGCTGCCAAGGAATGAAATTATTATTATTATTATTAGGTTCCGATGTCCCAGAATGGGACAGAGGAACCTATTGTTTTCGCTTTTATTTCCTATTATTATTATTATTATACCCCGCCCGCCTTTGATCGCTAATTCGACCCCCTAAAAATGCCCGAAAACTCACCGAAATTTGCACGCACCTCAGGCCTGGCGAAAAATTTGATAATTGGGTGGCGTGAAAAAAAACGATGGAACCACACGACCGCCAGGTCTGACCGATTTGCACGAAAATCGCCACATGTAGTCTTCGCCCCAGAATGAGCAAAAAGTTACATTGTGACCCCGCCCAAAACCAAACAGGAAGTCAGCCATCTTGGGTCAAAGGTCAAAAATGGCGTTTCGCCCTCGAAACGCATCTGCGCTATCTAGTCTGAGGGGATTCATCCGATTCGCTTAAAACTTGCCAACACCACATAGGACCCATTGAAGATGAAAAGTTATCGAAAGAATTTTCGTATCTGTCACGGTTTGGTCGTGGCGCCGCCACAAAAATGCAATGCTAATTTTAGTTAGCACGCAAAAAATTCCAAATCTCCATAACTCTGACACACAAACTTCGATCAGCTTCAAATTTCACACAAAGGACATGTGCCCAAGCTTGGTCATGACTGCTTTGAAACATTTCCCATCATGCCTTGTGTTTTCGACCGGTGTCATTTAAGGTCATGTACACGGTTAGCATTTACAGGACGCCGTTCTAGGAAAACGCTTATAACTCTAGAATGCAAAGTTCAAACTGCTTCATATTTGATACACACGATCACTGTCCAGAGCTAAACAACAAACGATAACCAATTTACCCACAATGCCTTGCGTTCTCAGAGGGCGCTGCTTCTGTGGTCGTCCTACACGAGCAGCTGTAGTGGACAGACGATATGTCGTGTTGACTTCAAAACGCTGTAGGATGAATCTTATTAGATGGAAGCACATTGCTATGGCAAATAGAGCAGGCTGTGAAAAGTGGGAGGGGCCTATCATGACACAGGAAAATCCTTCGCGATAAGTACGCCGTTATACGAAAACGCTTACAACTCCAGGCCAATTCCCAAATCCCCAACAGTGGTATACGTGACCGTGGGTTACCGCCCCCGGCCGCTTCATCGGAACCTATGACGCCGCTCGCGGCTTTAATTGTTATTATTATTATTATTATTATTATTATTATTATTATTATTATTATTATTATTATTATTATTATTATTTATTTTTTTATTATTATTTTTTTTATTTTATTTTATTTTTTTTATTTATTTTATAACTTATTTTTATTTTAAAATAGATGTATGGAATTTTTTATTTTCTTTGTTTTTATAAAAAAATAAATTCAATGTAATCAAATTGAAAAACATAATTTCAATCAGTTTTTTTAAAAACATTTTTTAATTTATTATCACGAGACATTTCAGGTGACTTCATTTTATTTCCAGGCACATGGGGTCACGACCCCAGTGTTGAAAATCTATGATTTAACCACCACAGAGGAGCAGTGGGCTGCTAAGGAGTAAAATTGTTGTTGTTTTTTGTCCTTTTATTGTGGCCACCCTGAGGCCACCCTGAGGTTTATTCCATAAAGCAGGTTATGTTCAAACTCTGAGTATGTTGAGGCTGAAATGAGGGAAACTCTGAGTATCCCATTCCAAAAAGCGAGGTATGTACTTCTCTGAGTATGTTACCATAGCAACATTGTCCGTGAACTAAACCTGGTCGCTGGCAGGTTTTATCAAAGAAACCCTGGGTTTCTACCTGGCTCCGCCCACCTGAACACCGTTTCTTAACACTTTAATAAACTTTAACACTTTTTTCTGAAACACATTAGTAACATCACACACCACAGACGTGTTCACATCATTACTAATGTTGTGTTGATTTACGTCTTCTTTTTTTTTGTGCAAACGGTAGTTTTCTTTCTAACATTGTGGATACAAATCATTAAGTGAAAGTCACTGAGAGGTTGATCTACATTAAAACATCTACTGACGTCTGTAGTAAAGTTCACTGAATACAAACCTGTGGATAATATAAAGGAGATGATCATTTAAATAAATCCACTTTTAAGGCTTGATTATTGTTTTATATTGTTATACAGTTAAATCTGTAGATCATTCATCTTAATAATATTACATTAAAAATCAATATAAATGATGTGATGTGAAGCAGCATTTACTGTCTTAATATCCAGTGTAACAGGAGGACTCTCTATACAGACATCCTATGCTGCTGACACGTCTCCTCAGACACATTTTATTCATATTATTCACCGCTCGTCACGTCACTGATGAGATAAAGTGATGAAGCAACCAAAATATGTGACTAATTACAGGTGATTTAAGCCACTATAGTCACTGAAGACTGAACACACCTTTAGAACAGGCTCATATTCATCAAACACCGACTTATTAGTTTGAGTATTCTTTGATCCATTGATGATTGTTTTTTATCTCGCACGTGCACGTCAGTAACCCATGGTTTACATACTCAGGGTTGATTAACCCACTTCATACCAGCTGTAATGGAATCAGATAAACAGTGTTTTCCATCGTGGGGTAACACACCTCTGTACTCTATTTTCTTCATCAACACTTTAAACACACTTTATTTTTATTCATAATTGTAGTTTTAAATTATGAATGTCTTTTAAATCCTCTTTTTGTGTATTTCTATAAACAGGAGTGCACATGAGTTTGTTTGACTGGTGCTCAGGTAGTATGGAGGACCAAACCTGCCAAAAGTATAAATAAATACATGTATAAATAAATATTGGAATAAATTAATAAATAGATAATAAATGTGTGAATAAATGAATAAAAACTGGTAAATAAATGGGACATGAATAATTAAATGTCTTAAATTGATTTCTACATGTATTTATCTATTTCTACTTTTATTTATTTCCACATTTCTGTGTACATATGCTAATGCGGTAGGAGGGACTAACCTCAGTCTCATCCCAATCAGATCCACTTCCTGTTGCAGAAGATGGGCGTGGCTTAGATGAAGAAGTAAAGATGGCTGATTTCAGAGTTTTAGTGAATGACTTACGAGCATTAGCTGATGAAGTTGAAAACCATTCACCAAATGAAGACCTTCACTTTTATCTGGATGGTTTTATTAATCTCAAAACAAGCACAGTTGTAGCTATAGTGTGCTAATATATGTACATGTTTGATCATTAAAAATAGGCTACATTATTATTAGTCTATGAGTTTTTATTACATACAATGGTTAGATCATTTCACAGACAGTTTTCATTTCATGTCTATTGTGACCTTTCTCATTGTTTTGGATAAACCATGATTTATTCACTACATTGTAAGACAATGATTTGGATGAAAGTATAACCTACATTCTGCAGCTCCATCACAACTGTGGATACAAAATGATGGTTGGACACCTGAATACACAAGGCATACACATACAAAGAAAGTATTATTAGTATTTAACCTAAATTGTTCTGGGATTATTCATCAATAAATTGGTATTTGTCCTACTTTCTGATTTATTAAGATGTCAAAAAGAAGCTTCTTTACTGACAGTCATTCTAGATTTTTGGCATATTTGTGAATTTTCTTCCAGGTTTGGGAATGATTAACAGTTTATATATTCTTTATCTGTGTTTATTGTATACATATTCATACCTTGTCCTTTCTGACTCATACACTAACATTTACAACACATGAAAGCAGGTTTATGGTCCTTGATTAATATCTGGCCAGTATGGGGTTTGAACCCATGACCTTGGCGTTATTAGCACCAATCTCTGACCAGCTGAGCTAACTGGCCTATGAAGCTGCTAAAATGTGTAAAAATATGGTTGAGTTAAAACAATCACAGTTCTAAACACCTAGAAAGTTGGCAGGTAAAAATTCAGCAGTACTCATCCCTTAGCTTAAAGCTGCAGTATGTTTTTTTTTTTTATGTTATTTGGTCAAAAGTCCATAATCATCTTTGAGCATATTGTAATCCAAAGTGTTCTGAGTAGACAGTGAATCTTTTCTCCTTCTCCAGGCTCTGAAAATGAAGTTTATCAATACAGAATGGATGTCAGCCAATCAGAGGTCTTTCTACCAACACAGCAATCTTATGAGCTGTTTTAAGCATTACTATTGGCTGCTGGAGCTGCTCATTAAAAGTCAATGTGTGTTCTTGATCTGAGAGTAGTTAAAGTCTCATGGCTTTATATTCCAGCAGAAATCTCTAACGTGACTTTTGTCGAATCAAGAGGAAAAATGAAGACTGAGGTGGAGAAGCAACAGAATAAAGGCACAAACATGTTCATGAGGAACAGAGTCACAGAGGTTCCTCTGACTCTGTGTGTGTGGCGGACTTCACTTGATCTGCTTTCAGTCCGTGCACAGTCTGCCCTGAGTCAGACAGAGAGTGATAACAAACGAGATAAATAGCTTGTAAAACTAAGAGAAACATTATCTAAGGTGGAGACAGAGAACAGACACATTTCATCTGCAGTGTGGAGTGTGTCTGCTCTGATCAGCTGTGGCTCTGAGCCTCTTACTGTCCTCACAGCAGTGAGTGATACATGCTTTTATGTCTCTAAAACGTCAGAAAACTCTCCAATAACACAAGATAAAGTCTCTACATTTGTTACTAGTCTCTATGGAGAAAACAGTCACAAAGAGTTCCACAGTTGTGTGTGTGTGTGTGTGTACGCAAGAGTTCACCAGAAGTCTGGTGAGTTTTTCAGGAGGGGAGGGGGGAGTGTGGAGCGTCTCATGATTCTACATATTGCAGCTTTAAAGCATGATATAACAACTGTAGCACAACTAGCATGTGGTCAAGATACATGTGTGTTTGTCGAGAACTGACTGAACAAAGGCTCTTGATTGGTAGCCTTTGAAATTGGTAAAAAAATTAATATTTGATGAAGGAGTTGGAATTTCCTCTAAACTGAGGACCAAGATAAGACCACACACTATCATAACTGTTGTTGACATTAAGATTGAACTGTAAGAGAAAAAAGATACAGCATGAGAGGGATTTTCAGAGCCCCCCCACATGTCAGTGGTGTAGTGTTTATCACATTCATCTAACATGTGAAAGGTCCCTGACTTAAAACCAGACAGAAACAGTGTCTTTTTAATCTCAGATATTTAATAAAAGTTTCATTCATGAATTTTAGTTCTCATGCATCAGACGGTGAATATCAGTGAAATGACATCAGCAAAGCTACTGTTTAGTCTGTGAGATAAAGTCTAGATTATCATACAGATTGATAATCTGGTCCATGTGATTATAGAGAAGCTAGGAAACAATAGCAGTAATGATATTTATTAGGATATACTTTTTGCATGTCTTGCAGGAACCTCCTTATATATCTTTACAAGTGTCGTGTTCTGATTCACCAAGCAAGAAGGAAGAGGTGTTGAGCAGAACAAGCTACAGCTATAGCCAGATTAAAGAGCACTATTTAGTAAAGGACTGACTGTTACATTTATTGATAGACTTTATTTATGGACAATTTATCAACTAAAATATATCTTTTGGTATGAAACATCATATTTGAAATGAGAAAAGGATCTTTGTGGATTCATCACCTTTAGGAAGGAACATGTAAAGGTCTGTAACACCAACTCTCACACAAGTCCAAATAGTGATGCTGACACTTTTTATATCAATGGTTCAAAATGGAAGAACAACTGTGTGGTTTATATAGAGACATTGATGAAGCCTTGGAACATTTATTCTATATTTGCCCAGAAACTAAAAGGTTTATGTGTGACTCACTAAAAATGAACAATATTAATACTTTTGAATGATAATCTTTGTAAAATGCCTAGTCAGCTGATTGAGGCTGTGTGTGTCAGACACTTTCTGTATCCACGGACCAATCAAGTGTGTGTGTGTGTGTGTGTGTGTGTTTTCTCGCCCTGCAGCATCTGTGGCTTCAATCCCGAACTTTAATGCATTTTGAGTTTATTTTAATACACATTTTATACACATAATAAACTCCTTTCCACCACTTTTGCATCTAATGTCACATATGTTGACCAATTATTGTCACTTTTATCCTTTTTCACCGTATTTCATGATTATTTTTTGCCAATTTAACCACATACATCATTTGTCATGCCCATTTTTTGAAAGTTTAAAGTAATTGTTCCAATATTGACACTTTGAAAACACTTTTTCTGTCCGTTCTTGTCCATTCTAATTTGCAACTTTTAACCAATTTCTGTGGTTTTTAAAATCCCATTTCACAACTTTTTCCACTGTTTTTGGTCATTTTTAACCAATTTTTATTTATGATTAAAACAAGGATTTACATCTTTAAGATGACTATATACTATGGCCCAAATAATAGTAAACATCCTGCATAACAGTGAATATTATTCAGATAAATAAATACATGTGTTTATCACATAGAACGACGGACCTTCATTTTGCTGACTTCATGGATGGGGCCCCTAAATGCTCTGTCTCTCTCACACACACACACACACACACACACACACACACACACACACACACACACACACACACACACACACACACACACACACACACACACACACACACACACACACACACACACAGGCTTGGGGAGTAATGGATTACTAGTAACAGCGTTATGTAATCTGGATACAAAAATAATGTAACTATAATCTGTTACAGTACATTTAAAAACATGTAATCAGATTACCAGTATTTTTATTAAAAATGGGGATTACTTAGTGGGATTACTTCTTCAAAGCAAACAGAATATACACCGTGCAACAGATACACAGAGTGTACACACACATTGTGACACTTCGTAGCACTTCACCATAAACGTGAAACCAATACTGCCTGCCTAGCTGTTTACCATCATGACTCAGGAGTTTTCACTGCATGAAAATTCCTGAGTCACTGTTTGCTGTGACCACACCAAATAAAACATGGAAAGGTAAATTACAAAGATGAATCCAAAGTTAACTTCTGACACAAACTCTCTACACCATAGACTGTAAACACACATCTCCACTACGCATCCTCAAGTTGCCTTCACTGACTGCCAACGCTGTAGGAATTAGGAACATCTACAACGGACACATCCAACAAACAGCAGAGCTGTTACAATATAAAGCTATTATGGTAACAGCTAACTTATATGATATTGTGCAGTAACATAACAGCTGTATATGTGTTTGTTGTGTCTATCACTGCATGATGCAGAATAACTGCATTTGTTTGTCTAGGAAATAATTTTCAACAAATTAAATTAAAGTCGCTTCCTGTACATTACATGAAAGACATGCTGACACACCAAAAATAACTAATAATTAACTATGGAGCATGTTATTACGTAAAACATCTACTTTATGGCACTTTTTTCCTGTAATTTTCTAATTAATTTAAAACCAGAATCAGGAAAACAGAAAAACCAGAAACAGGAAAAAATAAAAACCAAATCCAAAAAAAAGGTTTATTTCTGATTGGTTTTAAAATCAAAATAACAATGGTAACACATTATATAATTTTGTTTGTTTGTCTTTTTTACAAAGTGCAGTTGATTCTATATCTATATCATAAAAAATCTATGACTGCAGGTGACAGAAAGAACACATTTTTGTGGAGGTACGTCTTTTAAATTAACGCATGCCTCGAGATGCGTTCAAAGTCCCTGAAAAACCGAGAAATTTGTAAAATATCCCCACACAGCCCTGACACCACGTGAAAACAAAAGAGGACATGTCTAAAACCAGACGTATGTCACCATACATGTCATCATTATTAAATAATGAATAGAAAAAATAAAAATGCAGTGTTATAGTTTGGTCACATGGGGGAGATTTATAAAGTTTTATTGTTATTAATATATGGACTTTTGGTATTGTTTACCATATCTGCATTGATAAAGGAACCTTGAGATGAAATATTATTTAGAACATATTTTCAAATTAATATCAAAATAATAATGACTCACTGGAACATATCTGTAACCTTTACACACACAGAAACACAATATATTATTACTGTAAATATCATGTCTGCTATTAAAAACTGGATATTACAATAGTTAGCATATTAGCACACACTTAGCTATAATAGAGCTTTTCATCTGTAAACCCTTCTTAGAAACCAATGATCACACAATGTGTTGCCTGTTATCTCACGCTACGAGGTGACTATTGTTGGAATTGTCCCTGTATAAATAAAGTTTCATTGAATTAATCTGTGACCTTTGACAAATAAACAGTGGTTTCAAATATCAAACTACTTATGTGTAACTCTATTGTAGTCCAGTCATCACATTTATAAACTATCTTAGTCATCTAGGATCTGTGCACCCTCAGAAAATCAGCTGCTCACATTATTTTGACCTGAAATCATCTGATTTTCCACCGTTTGGAATTCTTCTCCAGTCTGCATTGACTCCTCCCACCAGAACGTCATGTTTAAGGGAAGAAGAAAATGAAAATGGATGATTTATTATTCATTTTATTTATGAGTTAAAAAATGCAGCTATATTCTGAAAATGAAAAAGTATTTCTGTTAATGGATTTTAAATTGAATTATGGTACAGATATACTTCCATAGTTTATACAGTTGACGTAGCGTTCTTATTCTCTATTACAAGTTCACAGAGAAGCTGCAGTGTTTGCAACTGTCGTCACCTAAAAAAGACAAACAAACAAAACAATAAAATATGTTGCCATTGTTATTTGGATTATTTTAAAACCAATCAGAAATACACCGTTTTTATCTGTATTTGGTTTTTACGTTTTCCTGTTTCTGGTTTTAAAAATAATTTTTTAAAAATTCAGTTTTAATTTGGTTTTGAAACAAAATAACCAAAGAATGAAGGGTACATGGATTTAAACATGATCTAAATCATATTAATTTCTGAGTGTTGTTATCTGTTGATAACGCTCTTGATTCAGTTCATTATGTAACCCAGGTTAAAATATATATATAAAATATATACTAGTTCTGCCCCTTTAAATCACCCGTGCGTGGTGCGTGCCCTTCGACCTCACGTAGGCGAGTCACGTGACCGTGCTTAGCCAACTGCATGGACGCATTAGCGTTTAACCTGGCTGTGGCGTCTTCCGCATTCCGAGGTGTGGGGAAGCCGATCGACAGCAGCAGACAGGTTCGTGTTTTTAAAAACTATTCACTCGTGTGCTCGATCTATGCATTTTAAGTTAAGCCTGTCACTATAACTTTTAGAACAACCTACTGTGCTGCGGGGAATCCGTCGCCGCCATCGTGTTGCGTCGCGTTGAGGAACTGGTGAGTAAGAATGAATGAATGAATGAATGGGCTACATGCTAAGCTAGCGGCGCCGAACACTAGCATTAGCATTGGCTGGTCAAATAAAATGGTTGATGCATCTTTTAATGTTGTAAAGATTGTTATTGTGGTGTGAACAAATGGTCCTCTCAGACTAACTGTGTTTACATGCATATTTAATATTTATATATTAACTTTGTGCAGCTAATGCACAAAGTTTAATGCAGATAGTATTATTGCGCTTTTGACTGTTTTTTAATCTCTTGTTTATTTTGTAGTGTATACATTTATTTGAATACATTATTATTTTGTGTACACATGGATCTGGACATAGCCCTATTGTTTATTGGTCCTGTTATGATATTACAGGCCAGGTTCTCTCTGTCTTGGAGACGAATTGATGGTGAGCTGAACTAAGGCTGGGAGCCTACCTTCGAAGCAGCATGCACTGAACAGCCATCCTGCTGGTCTGGTAGGAAGTTGTCCACAGCCTGTCCCCACACACTTCTCAATCGACCGACGCTTCATGCTCACATACACATTCCCCTGTCCCCATCAATAACCTATGGACTTGCCACTATGAATTCTTCTAAAACCCTCGTGGGTTGTTGCGTTGGACGTTGAAGGAACCAAATCAAATGGATTATTCTTTTATGTTCTTGGTGTGTGTGTGATAGTTGCTGTGTGTTCTGTGATCATCCTGCTCGATACGAATCATACAGTACACGTGACTATTGGTTACCGGTTGAACTGCAGTTTGTAAATAGTGTTGGGTCTTTTCTATTTTTTTCACATTACTGTTCTGTAAATACTTTATGTAAACTATTAATTAATATATGGTACCTGCACCAAAGTTAACCTCTTGTTTCCGTGTTGTCACTGACCACCAGCTCCTGTAATTGGATTTAGTCTTCTGTGATCAACTAGCCTATGCATTTTTCAGCCTCAAAGTATTAGTATTAGCCCAACCTTAATACTAGCAGCGAGTTTTCAAAACCCGCTACATCTTGGTGAGCTAGCTAGGAGCTGGTTTGTACAGTGAATAACACATATCAACAGAAACGATTCAGTCATACTCACCAGTCCGTTTTTGTAATGGAAGTCTTTGAAACCCTCGGGATAAAAATTCCTAATGCCGTCTTAGTGGATGGGCCGGTTAAAGAGAGTTTCACTGAAATTATAGAATTTCTCGATCAATACGGTGACATTAATCGCGAGGACATTATTGATGATAGCGAATCAGAATTTCATCAGATGCTCGTGGTCGAATTTGTGTCGGGAGCGTCAGTCGCAAAACTGTCGCCTAGACTGCCGTATACGTTTGTTTCAGATAAAAGTAATGAATTCAATATTAGGAATTTATCCAAAATTTACACCTCAAAGTTGGGCGGTTCAAAGACTGACACTTATTTGTCAGACCTAAAGAACATTGCTAAATTATCAGGAAAAGAGTACTCGATGGTTCTTGGAGAAATGATGTCCCAAATACAACAAACAATAGCGCAACTGCATCCTGTTGCGGGACATGTCCCTAAAAGTGAACAAAAGCAAGCTGACCAAGCAAGGAACCCAGCAGAGCCATCTGTACCTCCTCCAGTACCAAGTAGAACCTTTGGACAAGTGTATGCTCCTTTACGACCCCCTCCCCCTTTCACCCCACCTGTTTCTGCTTCTAACAGTGATAGTATAAACAGCGCCGGCAGACGATCGATTGCACCTGGTGATCTCAACCCGCCTGAGGTGCAGCGCTACATCGTGGAGCATGTGGTCCGGAGCAGTGATGCATCTATGCATGCCACCCACCGGCTGAGACCGTTCTCTGGTAAAGTGCCCAGGCCAAACCATGAAATGGACTATGACACCTGGCGGTCTGGTGTCGAGTTAGTGCTGCGGGATCCAGCTATCTCGGATCTCCAACGCACCAGATTTATTCGTGACAGCCTGCTGCCCCCTGCGTGTGACCTGGTGAAACATCTAAGCCATGATGCGCCGCCTAATGTGTATCTGCAGCAGCTGGAGTCAGCATATGGGACTGTCCAGGATGGTGAAGAACTTTATGTTAAGTTCATGGACACTTACCAAAATCATGGAGAGAAGCCCTCTGAGTACCTGCACAGACTCCAGGTGGCACTGCAACACGCTGTGAGGAGAGGAGGAGTATCTGAGAGGGATATGGACAAACGCTTATTGGCTCAATTCTGCAGAGGATGTTGGGACAATGGACTAATTTCAGAACTCCAGCTCAAACAAAGGAAATCAAGTCCCCCGTCTTTTGCTGAACTTTTACTACTCCTACGAACGGAGGAGGACAGAGAAGCAGCAAAGGAGCAAAGAATGAAGCAGCACTTGGGAGCAACCAAACACAAAGTAACCACGCATGTTCAACTTGTTAAAAGCGTGGATGATGAGACAAATTTGTGTACTGCAATAACAAATTTCACCAAAGAGCTTTCACAACAGATGACAGCCATTCAACAACAGCTCGCCGCTCTCAACGCTGGTCAGGCCAGTAGACATCAGCCCACAGCTACATATTCTGCCTCAAAGCAGTTTGAAACCGGGAAGACGGGAAGAAACGCTAAACCAGCTTCTTCCAATCTGAAGCCGGGATATTGCTTTCGCTGTGGGGAGGACGGTCATATTAAGCCTCAATGTGACTCCGAGCCGAATCCAGCACTGGTCAGCATCAAGCGAAAGCAGTTTCAAGACAAGCAGCAGAAGTGGCAGGGACAAAATTCATCTGGAAAGAAGCATTTAAACTAGCTCCAGTTCCTGGTGTGGGACACCCAGGGGCTGAGCAGGACCAACTTTGTCCCGCCAGGAGTAAGCTTCCTGTCAACTGTTCTGAGCTGCTGTCCACATCAAGGAGAGTGCCAAAAGGACTTATAGGATCCAGATGTACGGCTGATGTCAAAGTCGCTGGTCAACAAGGGTCCTCTCTTCTGGATACTGGGTCCCAAGTTACAACCATTCCGGTCTCCTTC
The DNA here is from genome assembly GCF_900634775.1 of Gouania willdenowi. NCBI lineage: Eukaryota > Metazoa > Chordata > Actinopteri > Blenniiformes > Gobiesocidae > Gouania > Gouania willdenowi. The sequence continues at coordinate 91,147 of NW_021145033.1, read as the reverse complement.
TACAACGAGCATCTCTCCGATCATCCGGTTCAATCCTTGCACGAGCTACTCCACGTCGAAGGAGCAGCCGGCCAGAATGTTCCATATCTTGGCTACATCGAAACTACAGTGACTTTTCCCAAAGACTTTATTGGAAGTATCATCACTGTTCCAACTCTCGCACTCATTGTTCCTGATGTCAGACCAGGGTTTCCTACCTCAATCCTGATTGGCATGAACACTCTCGAAACGCTCTACAATCAGTTTCGGAAAAGCGACTATTTTTCCTTCCAACCAAATGCATCCGGCTACAGAGCTGTACTACAAACTCTCCAAGTGACGTACCAACAAAGTTGCAGTGACCATCTTGGAGTTGTAACCCTGCTCAGTAAATCCGCTGTGCTCATTCCTGCTGGCCACACTGTGCTGCTGAAGGGCTCCGCTAAAATCTCTGCTCCAGCAAGTCAGTATGCTGTCGTCCAACATCCGGATTCAGGTTTGCCGGGTGGTTTGTGCGTTAGCAGCTGTCTTGTCGCCATGCCAACGTGTTCACCTCACCAAATACCTGTCATGGTGAGAAATGAATCGGAGCAAGACATTTACATACCTCCTTCGACCATCATAGCAGAGCTGGGAGCGTATGAATGCATCGTCTCAGAGCAGCATGTGACTAGTGCCGCAGCACAGGGGGCCGGAGGCACTCCAGTAATTTTCAACTTTGGGGAGTCGCCAATAACCCCGGAATGGAAGGAAAGGATTACCACCAAATTGAATGCAATGTCCAACATCTTCTCCCACCATGACATGGATGTTGGCTGCGCCACTCATGTGAAACACCATATTAATCTCCACGACAACACTCCGTTCAAGCACCGAGCAAGACCAATTCATCCTCAGGATATAGAAGCTGTACGCAAACATCTGAGGGAGCTTCTGGAGGCCGGTGTCATAAGAGAATCCGAATCACCATTCTCGTCGCCTATAGTTGTTGTCAAGAAGAAAAATGGAGATATTCGACTATGTATTGACTACCGCAAGCTCAATTTACAGACCGTAAAAGACGCTTATGCATTGCCAAACTTGGAGGAATCGTTTTCTGCACTCACTGGATCCAAGTGGTTCTCTGTGCTAGACCTCAAGTCTGGTTATTACCAAATTGAAATGAATGAAGCGGACAAACCAAAAACAGCCTTCGTTACGCCTCTTGGATTCTGGGAATTCAACAGAATGCCCCAGGGAGTAACCAACGCCCCCTCAACCTTTCAAAGGTTAATGGAAAAGTGTATGGGTGATCTCCACTTGAAAGAGGTCCTTGTGTTTTTGGATGACCTGATCATTTTTTCCAATACGCTTGAGGAGCACGAGAGTCGTCTGCTTGGAGTTTTGAGCCGTCTACGAGAGTACGGATTGAAACTATCGCCTGAAAAGTGCAAATTTTTTCAGACATCAGTCAAATATCTAGGACACATTGTTTCTGAAAATGGTGTTGAGACCGACCCAGGGAAGGTATCTGCACTAAAATCCTGGCCAGTTCCCACTAATCTGAAGACTTTAAGATCCTTCCTGGGATTCGCAGGCTATTACCGCCGTTTCATTAAGGGGTATTCAGTCATTGCAAAGCCTCTCAACGACCTGACCCGTGGATATTCTTCTACAAGAAAGAACTCAAACCCTCTTGACTCAAAGGCCCACCAGTTCGATCCAAAGCAACCTTTCGGTTCCCGGTGGAGTCCTCAATGTCAACTTTCTTTCATGACCCTGATTGAGAAACTTACCAGTGCCCCGGTCCTGGGGTTCGCTGATCCAAACCGTCCTTACATTCTGCACACGGATGCGAGCACCATTGGACTGGGTGCAGCGCTCTATCAAGAGCAGGATGGAAATCTACGGGCTATTGCTTTTGCAAGCCGAGGACTTTCATCAAGTGAAAGTCGTTATCCAGCTCATAAACTTGAGTTTTTAGCGCTAAAGTGGAGCGTGACAGAAAAATTTCAGGACTATCTGTACGGTGCTAATTTTACTGTGGTCACTGACAGTAACCCTCTTACATACGTCCTGACATCAGCCAAGCTGGATGCAACGAGCCATCGGTGGTTGGCTGCGCTCTCCACGTTTTCTTTCAAGTTGCAATATAGAGCTGGACGACAGAATCTGGATGCGGACGCACTTTCCCGCCTACCACATCAAGACTCGCCCTGCGGCGAATCTGATCAAGAACTCCTCAATCAGTTCGCAAGACAACATCTTTCTGACTCTGGCGACTCCTCAGTCCCATCGGAGGTTGTCAATGCCATTTGCCAGAGTTGCCTCATCAGGGCGGATGCCGCAGGCACGTTAATCGAATCCCTGTCCATCATGGCAGACGTTATTCCTGAAAGCTACACAGACGATCCTGGTCTGCCTGTGGTTCCGGCTCTGTCTCATTCTGAGCTCCGGGACAAGCAAAGGGCTGACCCAAACCTTCGGGAAGTCATACACCAGATGGAGACGGGTGAAAAAGTTCCTCCTACTGCCAAGGAGGAACTGGCTGAGATCTCCTTGCTGCTGAGGGAGCTCAACAAGCTCGAACTGGTTGAAGGCATTCTCTACAGAAAGCGACAGGACAATGAACAGATTTCATATCAACTCGTCCTGCCCGAAGAACTTCGTTCTACTGTTTTGCAGAGTCTCCATGATGGTATGGGTCACATGGGGATAGAGCGCACGTTAGACCTCACTCGCACCCGGTTTTATTGGCCCAGGATGTCTGCTGACGTAGAGCACAAGGTAAAGACGTGTGGACGGTGTGTTCGTCGCAAAGCTCTTCCGGAGAGAGCCGCTCCTCTCGTCAGTATCCAAACGTCCAGGCCACTTGAACTCATCTGCATGGATTTTCTCAGCCTCGAGCCAGATACCAGCAACACCAAAGACATCCTCGTGTTAACAGATCACTTCACCAAATTCGCCTTAGCCTTTCCAACACCAAATCAGAAGGCTAGGACAGTAGCCAAATGTCTGTGGGACAACTTTATGGTCTATTATGGGATACCAGAACGACTACATACAGACCAAGGGCGGGACTTTGAGTCCAAACTGATAAAGGAATTATGTGAAGTGGCTGGAATCAAGAAGTGTCGGACCACACCATACCATCCGCGAGGGAATCCTGTAGAAAGGTTCAACCGCACTCTACTCAACATGTTAGGAACTCTGGAAGCAACACAGAAAATGAAATGGAAAGACTTCGTTAAACCCTTGGTACACGCCTACAATTGCACAAGGAATGAGACCACAGGATACACACCATACGAACTGATGTTTGGACGTTCCCCTCGTCTTCCGGTTGACCTGGCTTTTGGTTTACCGCTGAGTGGGGAGACACACCAGCCTCATTCGCAGTATGTCCAAAATCTGAAGTCCCGGTTGAAAGAAAGCTACGAAATTGCCTCAAAGAACGCCACTAAAGCATCTGAAAAGAACAAGGTCCGCTTTGATCAAAGAGTCATTCCTTCAAAGTTGGAGCCTGGAGACAGAGTGCTTGTACGCAGTGTTCGATTGAGAGGTAGACACAAGCTCAGTGATAAGTGGGAGCAGGACATCTACGTTGTGGTGGATCAAGCTGGAGACCTACCAGTCTATACAGTGAAGCCAGAACGTTATGATGGTCCTAAACGTACTCTTCACAGAGATCTACTCTTACCGTGTGGGTTCCTTCCTGCTGTTGGTGAAGAGCCGTCCATTGAGGCCAGTCCAGTCTCAAGGCCAAGAACTCGGCAGCAGCGCAGGATTCCTCCTGAACCTGAGGTCTCTGAAGAGGAAGACCCTCCACCTGAATCAACAGCTTTGGGCCTGGATCCAAGTCCAATGAAGTTCACTGTGGAGAAGGATTACGGTGTTGCCAATGACTATCTTCCTCCACCCATGTCCCTTGTGAGTGAACCAGCTGTTGTTGATGAAAGATCAGAGAGAGAGTACTTACCTGAAGAATCTGTAACACCTGCTGAAACCGACTTACCTGAACACTTATCTGAGTCTGGGGAAGAAGAATCTGTCGAACTACCCGTGGAAAGAAACTTACCCGACTACTCAATTCATCCAGTCAGTCCTGAATTCGTTGAAATTCCACTCGATGAAGACGATGAAGAGTCTGTCGATCCTGAGACGTCAGTCTCTAGTGTCTCTGAGCCCTTAAACTTTGGTTTAACCCCTGATTCAGTAGAACCAGAACCCGTTCCAAGGCGTTCTGTGCGTCAACAATTACCGCCTAAAAGGTTGCAGTACAGTTCGCTTGGTAATCCTCTGATATCTGTGGTTCAGACGTTATTACACATTATATCAGAAGCTTTAAACCCTCCGTCTACCACCAGTTCAGTTATTCACGTGGTTTAACATGCAACGGGACGTGCATGGATTTAAGGGGGGAGGGTGTAACCCAGGTTAAAATCTATATATAAAATATATACTAGTTCTGCCCCTTTAAATTACCCGTGCGTGGTGCGTGCCCTTCGACCTCACGTAGGCGAGTCACGTGACCGTGCTTAGCCAACTGCATGGACGCATTAGCGTTTAACCTGGCTGTGGCGTCTTCCGCATTCCGAGGTGTGGGGAAGCCGATCGACAGCAGCAGACAGGTTCGTGTTTTTAAAAACTATTCACTCGTGTGCTCGATCTATGCATTTTAAGTTAAGCCGCCTGTCACTATAACTTTTAGAACAACCTACTGTGCTGCGGGGAATCCGTCGCCGCCATCGTGTTGCGTCGCGTTGAGGAACTGGTGAGTAAGAATGAATGAATGAATGAATGGGCTACATGCTAAGCTAGCGGCGCCGAACACTAGCATTAGCATTGGCTGGTCAAATAAAATGGTTGATGCATCTTTTAATGTTGTAAAGATTGTTATTGTGGTGTGAACAAATGGTCCTCTCAGACTAACTGTGTTTACATGCATATTTAATATTTATATATTAACTTTGTGCAGCTAATGCACAAAGTTTAATGCAGATAGTATTATTGCGCTTTTGACTGTTTTTTAATCTCTTGTTTATTTTGTAGTGTATACATTTATTTGAATACATTATTATTTTGTGTACACATGGATCTGGACATAGCCCTATTGTTTATTGGTCCTGTTATGATATTACAGGCCAGGTTCTCTCTGTCTTGGAGACGAATTGATGGTGAGCTGAACTAAGGCTGGGAGCCTACCTTCGAAGCAGCATGCACTGAACAGCCATCCTGCTGGTCTGGTAGGAAGTTGTCCACAGCCTGTCCCCACACACTTCTCAATCGACCGACGCTTCATGCTCACATACACATTCCCCTGTCCCCATCAATAACCTATGGACTTGCCACTATGAACTCTTCTAAAACCCTCGTGGGTTGTTGCGTTGGACGTTGAAGGAACCAAATCAAATGGATTATTCTTTTATGTTCTTGGTGTGTGTGTGATAGTTGCTGTGTGTTCTGTGATCATCCTGCTCGATACGAATCATACAGTACACGTGACTATTGGTTACCGGTTGAACTGCAGTTTGTAAATAGTGTTGGGTCTTTTCTATTTTTTTCACATTACTGTTCTGTAAATACTTTATGTAAACTATTAATTAATATATGGTACCTGCACCAAAGTTAACCTCTTGTTTCCGTGTTGTCACTGACCACCAGCTCCTGTAATTGGATTTAGTCTTCTGTGATCAACTAGCCTATGCATTTTTCAGCCTCAAAGTATTAGTATTAGCCCAACCTTAATACTAGCAGCGAGTTTTCAAAACCCGCTACAATTAGTTCTAACCTGATAAGTTAATAATAAATGAGTGTTCAATGAACACGCCCTCTGATGCTGTTTTAATGCACAGCACTGCTTCTCTTTAAACTCTTCACCACATTGTCCTTTTTGCTTTATTCCAGCCAGGAGAGGACCCTGGGCTATACCTGGAGAAGCAGCCTCTCTCCTCTCCGCTGCTGGCTTTTGATGGAACATCCAGCTGTGTCGTTGTGGGAAACATGCCTGTGAGCACCTCCCCCAGGAGGAATTCTGGGAAGCAATGTTGGGATTGATGTCATACTACTACACTCTGCACTTAACACACCCAAAGTGTGTTGCCACGGTCGTCTCTGTCATTCAAACCGAGGTCATTGGTGATGCCATCCATGATCAAGATGCTACTAGCACATATAGGAAAGCAATCGCTGAATGGAAATCATTGGTTGAAAAATAGGTGAATGTCAAGCAGCATTTTGTCAGGTCTGTTGTGTTTGTTTTTGTTTGCAATGCCTTTGGTTTTAGTTTTAATATAGATTTAGGTTTATTTCAAGATGAGTCAACTTGTATCAAGAAACAGCTTAATCATTTTTCACTAATGCTGAGTCATTTTTTACTTAGATTAGTTGTTTTCTTCTTAAAAAAGCAACAAAAATTTTAACAAGAATTATTTGTTTATATTCAGTATATTTCACTTGTTATTGTGTTGTAGGAAGTTTGATTTCAAGTAGTTTATTCTAATAATCATCCATTTCTGCTTATTTTAACCCTTTAGAATACTTATCTTGCTAACCACGACATTAATTCTAATGAAATTCAGTACATCTACACGTCTGCTATATGTTGTCACCACTAAAATGTAGTATTTTTTTTCTAGATCATCACCAACTCAGGTTAATCCAGGCTGATTAAAACCATCCCATCTGAGCTGGGACATGAACTGATCCATTTATTCACACATTAGTTCTTCTAATGTCTTTAAACACTTTTATTGATACACACAGACCTGGTCAGAGCAGGTTACACTCCCAGTTAGGATCATGGAAAATAACATTTGCTCTGTCTCAGTATCTAGTTTAGACTTTTTTTTAGATCTGTGTCCTGGGTATGATGGGTTTACGAGGTGAACAGTACTCAGCCATGTTGGGAAGTCCAGAAATCACACAGCATTTCACCCAATCATACTTGCTGTGGTCCATGCAAGATAATACCACAGACCAAGTATTTGTAGTGTAGTCATAGCACTCAACAATTCTGTTTCCTGTCCTAGAAGACACAACAAAGATCTGCTTGTTCATCACTGCAATGTCAAAGTAACAGTGTCTGTGGACCATTGCAGGGACATCGTACCAGGTGTTGGTCACTGGGTCATAAGCCTCAGCAGAACTCAGAAATTTCAACCTATCTCTGCCTCCAACAGCAAAAATGCGGCCCATATATGTAACAACTCCAAGGTCATAGCGAGGTGTTCCCATAGGAGTGATCAGTGTCCACTGGTTGGTGTCTGGGTTGTAATACTCAGCAGTATTCAGTGCTCCATAATTCCATCCTCCACATATGTAAATCTTGTTGTTCAGTGTGGTGCAGCTGGCGTTTCTCCTCTCTTCATTCATTGATGCAATGAACGTCCACTGGTTGATGTTGGACTGGTAGCGTTCAGCAGTTCTGTGTGAGGTACTATTCCTGAAGCCTCCCATAGCGTAGATGCATCCCTTTAGCACAGTAACACTCACAGAGTACCGTGACTCCTGCATTGGTGACATCTCCTGCCAAGTGTGTTCGACTAGGTTATACCTCCATACTCTGTTACAGGGGTCGGTATATCTGAAAACACCACCCACAATGTAGAAGCATCTACCAAGGAAGACAGTGCTGTAGAGGTCTAAGTGAGTCATGGGATTCTCCAGACTAGTGTGAACTGTGATCCAGCTGTTAGTTCTGTAGTCAAAGGCCTCTATGGTCTTAGAATTTAATCTAAACATCAGTAAAACGGCATTTGGCAAGCGACGGCAAGACAAGGTGTTGTTGATCCCAGACTCAGAGCAGAGTAACGAAGGTTGAGACATGACTTTAAGGGTATCAGAGACCAGGAGGTGGGACTCAGGGTTTGTTTTTACCACATCATTGTTAAGCACATTGTCTGTGATGTAACTTTTGTCCATCAGCCCCAGTCGTACCTTTGGTAACAGAGTAGAAATGGCTCCCTGTCGTTCCTCAGGCATGTGGTTTATCCATCTTAAAACACTTTGATAAACTGTGCTCTCCTGGGTCACAGTAAGGTCATCCTGACCCAGGATATCAGCCAGCTCCTGCTCCGCAAGCTGCAAAAACTCTTCACAGAGTGAAACCTCCTCAAAATTTTCACAGATAAAGTGAAATGCCTCATTCTTCAGTTGAAACAAAATGGGAATATAACAGGATTTAGTAAACTGCCACAGCCCAATGCAGTTTTTTGGGCAGAGACGATCCTTCAGAAATTCAAAGCATGGTTGTTCCAGACTCTTTACATTGAACTGATGCACTTCCATCATTAGATCAAAAATATTGCTAATGTCAGAAATATAATAAGTAAAGTCACTGAGTCCAAGGAGTTTGTGAAATGTTCTGACAATGAAGATCATGTGAAGGTCCAAGCATTTTAGAACTTCAAAGATCAAAGCATTTTCGAACCTAGAAGATCAAAGCATTTTAGAACCGAAAGCTTCCATTACTTCCAAACAGAATGTTACCATAGTTACCAGCAAAAGAGCTTTGCTGAGTGTTGTTAAGTTGACAATTTGTTATATTCTTAAGTAAAGTCACTGAGTCTAAGGAGTTTGTAGGTTATTGTGTCTCTCTCTCTGAAGGTTTTCCCTCATTAAAGAATACTCAATCTGCTGCTGAGTCCTTTGATGTGTGACCAGCTCCTGATGATGTCATCAGCAGAGTGTGTGATGATGTCACAGCGAAATTCACACTGACATTCCATCTGCTGGCTCCTGATTGGTGGATGGCGTGACAGGATCAGGGTTCTTTGATGTGTGTGGGGGGTGTAGAGAGGGAGGGTACTGGCTCCTTATTGGTGGATGGTGTTCATTTTTTTTGTCCAGTAGCCAAATAGGGGTGTGTTTCAGCTATGCATCCTAACTTAAACTTCAGGAAATGCTAATATTCTAGTTTATTATTAGTTTACACTGAGCCTACAGTTTGAAGCATGCAGACAGTTGAGATCAGATGTCTGCTGTAATGTTTTTTTCTTGTTTTGAACTGGGTGTGTTAATTAAAATGATCATGTGTAGGGTTTCCTTTGGTCATTCATTTCAATACAATTTTGCATTGTACGGTACAATGAATGTACCTGTCTCTAAAAAGGACTTGGAGATAAGGACTTGGAGATAGGGATGCACAAGGTCACTGGCCCTGCAGATGAGTCTGTTGGCGTCTGCGACCCTCAGGCTGCTCCCCCAACAAACAAAAGTGTAGAGGATCACATTTGCCACCATTGACTCATAAAACATCCTCAGCATTTTTCTGCAGATGTCCTCCCTGATACATCCAACCACTGCAGAGTCGTCCGAGAACTTCTGGAGATGACAGGTGTCAGTGCAGTAGCTGAAGTCCGTGGTGTAGGTGGTGAAGAGGAAGGGAGAGAGTACAGTCCCTTGAGGGGCCCCGGTGTTGCTGACCACTTTGTCAGACGCACCGTGCCACATACTGTGGTCTGCCAGTTAAGTAGTCCACAATCTAGAACACAACGGAGGAGTCAACCTGCATCTCTGTCAGCTTCTCACCCAGTAGAGCCAGACAGATGGTGTTAAAAGCACTGGAAAGTCAAAGAACATGACTCTCACAGTGCTCGCCACCACGTCCAGGTGAGAGTAGACATGGTTGGTTATTAATGATCAACAACACTTAATAGACCTGTTAGAACATGTGTGCGTGTTTTTAATGTCTGGGTGGCTGACAGTTATTTTCCTATCCTCTGTCAGAAGGAACTGGAACATCAACGATGAAGGAGCCTTTGATGTAATTCCAAACTTCTTTAATGAACTCTTGCAGTGGTTACATGGGGGTTGAATAGTATTATGGTTTTGTATGTTTGTGTGTGTGTGGTTTTCTGGAAACAGTAGAAAGGAGGTAAACATAATTAGGATATGCAGGTAATGCAGGTAACAAACCAACAGGCAAACAAATGCACCCTGAACAGGCCAGCGGTCTGAGGGCCAATGGCACCACCTTTTGGATGTATCAATGTACTGCACTCAACTATTGAGGCTGCAGTCGATGCAAAGGAGTGCAATATAACATTAAACACAATGGAAAAAACCCACAGTTATAATACAGTGAATAATAGTCACTTTGATGTATGTTATGTTCAGGGAACCCTTAACTGACTAGCCACGTGTCAGGCTGCCTCTAAGCTGAGTGAAAGACTACATTTAACATGCAAACTATGCATAGAAACATATACACATATGTTGCAAAACACTAGGCTACATGGCAAGTATAACTAAAAGGCAACAATACTGTAACACAGGGGGACTTACTTGTTATTGACGCACACAGATGCAGCACATGTAACAACAACGTAACAAATAGAAACTAGTCCGGGCTTAAACAGGTGGAGTGGAATGTACCATTGCAACGGGGGAACATGGAACAGTCCAAACGACACCGACCTCAGGGGGTTTTCTACAAGACCCACATTTGTTTTATATCTATTGCTGCTGTTTGATTTGTTTCAATACATTTTGATGTGAGGAAATCTCCACTGCATTCTATTTAAATGTCTTACTCATTAGGTGAGTGTTGTATGAACTTTTCAATTCTATAAATGTATCAAAATAAAAAAAAATACTAACCTAATAGTGTGTGTTACAGCAGGTTATGTTTCTATCTTACAAAAAGTGGATGTAAAGAACAATTAAATTATCTGAATAAAAAATAAAATACATGTGTGTTTACAAGTAGGCAACAAACAATGAACAAAGTCCTTGTAGAATACAAAATAAGTAACTTTATTTACACAAAGTAAATATGCATCTATCTGCTCCAGAATCAACACCAGTCCAACCAGTGCTGAGGAGTTCATCATGAGCTGGAGGTTATGGACCATGGACGTAGTCCTGGTCCTGCAGGTTCTGGTCCATGAACCGTGTCCCTGACTGCTCCATGAAGAACATCTGCATTAACATCTTCCTCCTTTTTTTCCTGCATAGAAGCATTAAATGAATATGAATTTTATTATTTATTTTAACAGTCTCCACAATAAGAAAATACAAAAACAAACAATTGTGTAATCCTTAAGCCAAAGTGTGTAGGTTGAAGCAAAGCTTATATAAACTTACCTTATCACAATAAAACTAAACAAGGCTCTAGATAATCACACACAAAAATATTTAGCTTGTATTACTATTTTAACTATATATAATCTACACAAGTGTTATATACAGTTTATACATTCACATCAAACATATATACACATGAATGTATATATGACATGTTCTTGGTTAAATTGTTACTCTTCTTTCTTATATTTACTAACAATATATGATTTAAAAATATTTTTAAACTGGTTTATGTTGTTTTATTTTATTACTTACACAGTTCCATAATTTAACCTGATATTGTTATATTCATCCTTTTGACTGTTGTTCTAACATTTTTCATATTTAAATCATTTGGACAGTTTAGAGTTTGATGAGATCTGGAGTTTTAAATCAGGTGTTTTTAACAATAATCCATGTGTGTGTTCTCTGTATCCTGTGTTATTGATCAGTCTGATGGATCTTTTTTTTACATTATGAAAAACGGTTGGATGTTCGTCATGTATGTATTTCCCTAAACTTCTAGATAGTAACTCAGATATGGTAAAACAAGTGTATAATAGTGTGCAATTCTTTTTCATTAAGTGTGAGCCTTGTTTTGTCCAGGAATAGAAAATATTAGTTCTTAATAATAGTTTCATTTATTCATAAACAAATATAAATTCAAGTAAATGGTGTATAATGATATTTTAGGATGACCAACAGATAATATTGATCATGTTGATGTTTGCACAGAATGAATGAATATAACTGGATTTGTTCTGAGATGAAGACGAGCTGAGCTACAGATGAACCTTTAAATCTAACTCTGAAATGATCAGAAACGTTGTTACCACATAGTTCAGTAATATTATTATTATTGTGTAACAATAAGGGATGTTCTGAATACAGATACTATGATATATTACTGCTGCTTTCAGGAATATCAAAGTATTGTTATAGTTTCCTAGCTAACCAGCAGCTAACTGGCTAGCCTGTACCACATTAGACGTAACGTTCATAATATTGATGAAAGAATATTGTAGCAAGTTAATATTGGTAGTAGTTTAATAACAGGGTGAAATAAAACTTACCAGAATTATTAACAGTTCTACAGGACGAGCTCCTCCATGGCTGTAGTTCTGTTCAGTCCGTGGGGCTCCGCCCACTTCCCCTGAATCTCTTCAGACACCCACAGAACCATGAAACAATGTTCTCCTCCTCTGACCACTGCTGTCTTCTTTGACTTACTTTGGACTCACTTTTAAATGTTTTTTGTCGGATTTGCGCTAACGTGACCAGCCGCTCGCCAGCTTAAAAAAAATGGCGGCTTTTTGTTTTTGGAGGACCGTCGATAACCCCGCCTTCCACCCGCCCACTCCAGTGCTGAGCTGTAGCCCAGAAGCTAAGTGGGACCAGCGTAGCCCCGGTTTTTGGCTCCGAGAGCAGGAGCTATGTTGGTGGAAACAGAATGGCCCGGAGCCAAAACACGGTCCAAGGTGCAGGTTCCTGATGTTCAGTGAGTGAGATGTGATCCAGATGTGAGGTGGAGGGGCTGAACACGTTCAGTTGCAGGATGAAGTTTAAAGATGACGGTTGGTAAACTGATGATCTGACATCAAGTGGTAGAATGAGCCTGATCTTATACTGTGGAGTGTGTAGGTAAACAGCTACAGCTGGTTCAGAACGCTGCAGCTCGGGTCTTAACCAGAACAAAGAGGTCAGAGCACATTACTCCAGTGTTAAAGTCTTTACACTGGCTCCCAGTCAGCCTCAGAATAGACTTTAAAGTTCTGCTGCTGGTGTATAAATCTGTGAATGGGTTTGGTCCAGAATACATCAGTGACATGTTAGTCAGGTATGAACCCAGCAGGTCTCTCAGATCTATGGACACAGGTCAGATAGTGGAGCCCAGAGTTCACAGTAAACATGGTGATGCTGCTTTCAGTTGTTATGCTGCAAAGAAGTGGAACAAACTGCCAGCGGAGCTGAAGTCAGCATCTAATGTGAATTTTTTAAATCAAAGTTAAAGGCACTTTTTTTCTCTACTGCATATGATTGAGAGAGAGATTTTTTGTCATGTTGTTGATGTAATGATGATTTTACTGATGATTTTAATTGATTTTACTGATGATTTTAAATGTTCTTATTGATTTTACTGATGATTTTAAATGTTCTTATTGATTTTAAACAATTGAATGTTTTATCATGTAAAGCACATTGAGTTGCCTTGAGTATGAAATGCGCTATATAAATAAATTTGCCTTGCCTTGCCTTGCCTTGCCTAGGTAGCTTGATTGTAGATGAGAAGCAGCTTTGCAGACTTGATTGCAGACAAGGTGGGTGGAGTCAGTTCTAAGGAAAACACACAGGGAGGAGAAAACATAGACAAAGAAAATAGACTAGGATCCTCACAGTGAAAAATATGTACTGTACATTCAGTGTAGTTATTTAAAGAAACACAATGTAGAAAAACAACAGTGTTTTATTATATATATATATATATATATATATATATTTGTATATATAAGGGATGCACCGAAATGAAAATTCTTTCAAATTTATGGCTATATGAATGTGTGTTACCCTCACTATTAAAGCATTGTAATTGTATAAATTAATGTTATTGGTTTAAAGTAAGGATAGACTGATAAGGATTTTTCTAAGGCCGATGCCGATACTGATTTTTTCCCCATCAACGTTAGCTGATGACCAATACAGAATTTCTTGAGCCGATATTTGGAGCCGATACTACTTTTGCTCCCTCAATAACGTAATAAAAATTACACAATGATGATAACAAATGATACAAGTCTAATTTTTTTTTTTTTTTTAAAAGAACATTTATTGAAATGAACAAAGATGAGGTAGAATGACAACAAGTAAAAAAATATAGAATAAATATTAAAAACAGGTGATATAGAACAAGTGAAAAATATAGAATAAATATTAAAAACAGGTGATGTAGAACAAGAACAAGTAAAAAATATAGAATAAATATTAAAAACAGGTGATATAGAACAAGAACAAGTAAACACAGATAACTTAATAATCATTTCTAAAGACTGATATCTGAGGTCATCGTGTAGATTCTAAATGAGGGTTTTCTGCTGTTAACAAGTCTTTCCATGGTCCATCAACCCTGGTTGATGTTGTTCAAAAACACTTGGTCACAGACAAATAGATGTGAGTGTGAGGTTGATCAGTGTAACGTGAATACAGATTTAGCATTCAGAAGTTATTGAAGCCCCAGTGGTGGAGTTACCAACAGAAGAGTCCACTTCACATGATGTCATGTTCATAACTTTTTTAACTCATTCAGTTCCAGCCATTTTCAAATTTTCTACCCTCCTCAGTTCCAGCCGTTTTTGAGCATTTTGACTGATTTTAAAGACCCACAGAATATTTTCTACTATGACTATCTGAAATCTGACACCAGATTCTGAAAGTTTGAAGCCTCTACTGTCATAAAAAAAAACATTTGTTTCTGGCTCGTTCCGTTCTTTTGTAATCAGCTGTTGAATAGAGCAAGTTTTACACAAATCTTTAGTTTCAGAGCAAAAAGCTGAGAAAAAAGCCTTTTTGTAAAAAAAAATCCTGTCAGTGACTTTAAAGCTATTTTTTTTTTTTTGCTTTAGTGACAACTCTAACATCTGAACATTGTTTCCTTATATAAAACATTAAAAAAAAACACTGAGACCGGGCTTTTGATGGCAAAATTATTATTATTTATCTATCTGGGTCAGAGTTGAATGATTTCTTACTGTATTTTGGCGTTCCTCCAACTTTCCCATCTGTCAGTCTGTACACAGACGTAACTTCCTCTTCCTCCTGACACGCAGCAATGACCCATTTAGCCTGGTTAGTTGATGGTTTTATCTCACGATCACAACATTATCAATAATCTACTCAGGTCCACATATGTTCTGTGTTAGTATGTGGAGCTGTGAGCTGCTGGATACATCACAATATCACTCTGTAGCACCATAATCTCACTCGTTCCTCCTTCTCCCACCCAGCTAATAGTAGCATCAGTGGCTAATCTCTCATCTAAAGGTGCACCGCTGCCATCGTCAGGGCACCGTTGGTCACTACAACACCCCACAACTTAGATATTGATGAGGGACCTCCGCCAGGGTGTTTTCTAGTAATCCCCGTGAAAAAACGCAAATGACGAATTTCTCGTCAATGGCGCTGAGAGTTTGAATTTGAAATGACGAGATATCTCGTCAATGGCACTGAGTGAGTTAAGTGTTCTTTAACATGTTTGTGAACAAACTCTGGGATATGTTGGAAATGCTCAGTTATGTTCAACTGTATATTTTTTTCCTGCAATCAAAACTTCTAAAATAATGTTTAATTTCATGACTGTGTTGGCCTTGACAGTGTTGAGGAGTATGGAGCCGTGCAGGACTTGGCAGAGGTTTTGGTTGGCCTTAAAGCACATGGTCCTGCTTTGACTGAAGAAGAGAACGTCCAGATCATCACCCAGTGGCAGGTGTTGGGAGAGTCTTATTTGCATGTTCAATGTGTTGTTAGTGTCATTTATTGTCATTTTGTGTATTTTTCTTGCTATTATTTTACTTTGCTTTGTTTGTGCTTTGTGTAATTTTGTACTCTTTATGTATTTTGATAAATTTTAAAGTCATTCTGTACATTTTAAATTTGTTAAAAGTTGAATATTACAGTGGCAAAAACAGAGAGAAAAAGTGGTAAAATGATTAATGAATTCAAACTGGCAAATAATGGGTATTATACCTGGAACTCATGAAAACGTCTAAAGTCACTGATTAAACTGAGACTTCCTCTGGGTTAGAACATGAATCACACTCAGTTACAGAAGCTTCACTCTCTGTCAGCACTCAGCATTGGTGGAGAACCATCACATGTGGAACTTTGGTCTTTATCAAATACATTTACATAAGAAACGCTTTAGTTGTTTTATTTTGGTGACCGTACGTCACATAAAACCTCTCGTCTATAACCTGAGTTTAATAATTCACCGTCCTCCTGTTTTAATTACACAACAATGTTTTATTCTCACGTAAAACACCACCATCATGTGACCATGTGTTTATAAAGTAGATCAAACCATGTTGGTCTAGAGCAGGGGTGTTCAACTCTAATTCAAGAAGCTCTGGAAAATCACATCATTTTGTGTTGTTTTATTTATTTATTTTATCAAACCACATGAATTCTGCTCTATTTAAACGTTTTTACACAATATGTATCGTTACCTAATATAAGTGAACATATACATGTATCTATAATAAATATCTTAATCACAGTTTCAGAGGTGACAAGTAACTAAGTATAAATACTACTTACTACGCCCCAGTTACTGTACTTAAGTAGTTTTTTATGCTATCTGTACTTTAATTGTGTATTTATTTATTTTTAATTACTTTTTACTTTTACTCCTTACTTTTTAAACAAATATCTGTATTTTCTACTCCTGACTTTTTAAAAATTAGCTCTCATAAATACATTAATACACGAATCGATCCACAAACACACTTTGCTCAATCCACAAGTACAATTAAAGATTTATAAATAATAATTAATGATAAATACACACGCATACACAATAAAACACGTGTAAATTGTGGATATATTTGTGAATATTTGAGACAAATCTATCTCCATATTTATTAAATTCATTATTTACACATGTAGGATTATTTATTTATAACATTTCACATCAATGAGGATTTTAGATGATGTTACAGTCATTAGATGATTTCACACAGAATAAATATCAATTATTCATCCTATATTAATATAAACACACACACACACAATGAAATGTAATATATGAGTTGAATCAGTTGGAGATCAGCTGGATCTGGTAGTTAATCATAAACAGCATAAAGCTGTAAAATCCCTGTGTCAGGTTTATGATGAGAAGTGATCACACACACACACACACACACACACACACACACACACACACACACACACATACACACACACACACACACACACACACACACACACACACACACACACACACACACACACACACACACACACACACACACACACACAATGAAATGTAATATATGAGTTGAGCTACAATCAGTGAAGATAAAATCTATGAAATTGAAATAAAAACACTTATTAGACGTATATGAGGTGTTACATATATGATTCATTATAAACACTGTATATTTATAATAGTATTATTAGGAAAAGCACAATGACAGCTTTGTGAAACTAATGTTTTAATGAAAACATAAATCAATTGTTTCATTTTTCTCTATCAACTATTAATTTTACATTAAATTATGACATTATGATCATATTTAATTTCATGTTTTAGGATCAATTACATTAAGTTTAATATGAAAACAGTTTTGTTCTCACACAACATATTTACCAGAACAGAAAAGTTAGAAAAGTTTGTCATTTTATATGATTTGAACGAGATAACACGTGTTTATAAAAAGTAGATATTTATAGTAAATGAAACATGTTTTATTTTTACATCCTAAGTTCATTATGATGCTACTATACATTTCACTGCTATGTGGAACATTTAGAATGTTACACTGTAAAACATAAATATAGACAACATACATTCTATAATGTCTCATCTATGACTAAATAAAATAACTTTTATATGAGCTGTTTTATTTTAGTTATAGTTTAGACACAAATGTTTAGTTTTCAGCTCTAAAAAACAAAAGGATTATCTGAGAAAGAAAGGGGCGGTCCTCTCTGTTCTTCTATACCAAGGGTTCTTAATCTAGGGGTCCAGACCCCTTTTGGGGTCACGAGACACTATTTTCATCACTTTTTATTGCCATATTTTTGTTTCTTTAATATAATTGTGTTACATTTCTCCCATTTCTGACACTTCTCCATCACATTTCAATGTCTTTTCATCATTTATAAACCTTTTCCACCTAATGTCAGACATGTTGACCCATTATTGTCACTTTTAATTTTTCACCATATTTCATGATTATTTTAGTAAATTTAACCACATTTGACATGTCCATTATTTGTTCTATATGTCTGATATTAGGCTGAACTCTGATCAATAGATCAGCTCACTGACTTTATCTTATGAACACACAGTCCCAATGGTTAGACATGTGTTCAGTAGACCAATGACCTCTGGAGTTTCCAAGGTGAAACATGTCAACGCTTTGGATCCAAAGGATTGAAAAGATGTGAAAAACTGCAGCTTTTTCTCCTTTATCCTAAAGTCACAAACTACATGTGATTATTGTGGAGATAGTTTGTCAGAAAGCAGACGATAGACCTTCACAGTTGAGTCTGATCTGAGTGTTTGTAGATCAAATAAATCATATGAGAACAATGAGTGTGAGAAAAGAACGTGAGCAGCGTAAACACAGCAACAGAAGGAAATATGAATCAGGTGGGATGTAGAAGTGGAATGGAAATACCAACTATTTACTAATGCTGACGTTAATGCTGCTTAGGCCACAGATTGTCATCTACACCAGTGTTTCTCAAATGGGGGTACGCCATGCCACTACAGGGGTACTAGAGGGAGACAATGACATTTACAGTGATTTCAACTCAATAAAAGACACAGATGTCTAAATATAATACTTTATTATTAAATTAAAAAAAACACCTAAATGTAAATGAGATGCTAAAAATAAATGTAAAAAATAAGGTTCTAGATCCAATGAAATAAGTTTTTTTTTTTTTTTACTTTTTTCAACAAATTTCAAATTTTTCCACCCATTTCAAGTTTTTTACATTTTTTCAACCTTTTCAAATTTTTCAACTTATTCAACTTTTTCAAACTATTTCTCCTCCTGTGTTGTGTCTGTTGGAGACAGCTTCTCCTATGTTAGCATCATCGCTACAGGTTCTGCTACTAGCTATGCTAACTGCTTCTCCTAACTATGCTAACTGCTGCTATTAGCTATGCTACTAGCTATGCTAACTGCTGCTACTAGCTATGCTAACTGCTGCTCCTAGCTACGCTAACTGCTGCTCCTAGCTACGCTAACTGCTGCTCCTAGCTACGCTAACAGCTGCTACTAGCTACGCTAACAGCTGCTACTAGCTATTTTTTTTTTATTTATTTATTTTTATTTATTTATTCAGTTTATTTCCGACATGGTTACAATCACTTTTTTTTTTTCTTTTTTTGTACATGCCGAAAAAGGAGACGAGAGAAGCAGTTTGCTTATCCAGGTCCCGTCCCCTGTTTTACCATCGCAAATTTACATGGGTTTACATGTCTCTCTGGTCAAACATTCTTGATTTCTTCTGAACGTCCTTTTTTGTGTATTCTCATCTGTTGTCAGTGTTGTTCTCCTCTATCTTTGTTCGTGTTGGCCTTGTTCCCTGCCAGACGTTGTTTGCATTCCTCCAGTTCAAGAATAGTTCCTCTTTCGAAGGTGTTTGGAAGGTTTTTCCCTTTTCATCCACAATGTCACCTTGTTTTGTCTCTACATCAAGGGTAATCCAGCTGTTGTTAGTTCTATTGGCAGTGTTGTATTCTCCACTGTCTGATGATGGGATCAGATCCAACTTGTATAAACACATCACTACATCCCAGTTCTTATTTATTTACCAGTTCTTATTTATTTGCTAACTGCTGCTGCTAGTTACGCTAACAGCTGTTACTAGCTATACTAACTGCTGTTATTAGCTATGCTAACTGCTGCTCCTAACTATGCTAACTGCTGCTACTAGCTATGCTAACAGCTGCTACTAGCTATGCTAACAGCTGTTCCTAGCTATGCTAACAGCTGCTACTAGCTATGCTAACAGCTGCTACTAGCTACGCTAACAGCTGCTACTAGCTACGCTAACAGCTGCTACTAGCTACGCTAACTGCTGCTACTAGCTACGCTAACTGCTGCTACTAGCTACGCTAACTGCTGCTGCTAGCTATGCTAACAGCTGCTACTAGCTATACTAACTGCTGTTTTTAGCTCTGTGAACTGGTGCTACTAGCTACTCTAACAGCTGTTACTAGCTACGCTAACTGCTGCTCCTAGCTACGCTAACTGCTGCTCCTAGCTACGCTAACTGCTGCTGCTAGCTACGCTAACAGCTGCTACTAGCTAAGCTAACTGCTGCTATTAGCTATGCTAACTGCTGCTACTAGCTACTCTAACAGCTGTTACTAGCTACGCTAACAGCTGTTACTAGCTATGCTAACTGCTGCTACTAGCTATGCTAACTGCTGCTATTAGCTATGCTAACTCCTGCTGCTGCTCTGTGATTTCCACAGAAACAACTTTGAGCTCAGGCTTCACTTATTGGCTTAAAAACTCTTTAAATCCAACTGACTTCGTTTTTAGCCATTTTCTACCGTTTTCTAAGCTGACAAGACACAATTTTTGCGGAAAATCACACTTTAGACGTAGCGTGAGGGCGTGGCCTGACTTTCTCCTTTCTTCCTCACTCGTCCTCAGTTTTTACATTTAGTTTTTTGTTTACAATGACATTTCCAGTGATTTTAACTCAATAAAAGACAGCTGCAGAAATATAATATTTAAACTTTTAATCAAAACACCCATAAGTAAATGAGATGCTAAAAATGAATATAAAAAGTAGGTTCTGGATCTAATGAAATAAGTGGTGGATGTTGGTCTGAGGCCAACCCTGGGGTCAAACACAGGTTTAATGGTGTAAAATAGTGTAAATGTGTGATGTTTAATAACAGGATTATTGATCTCTCTCTCCTCCCTCTGATTGGCTCGTATCACTCAGGTGTTATAAAACATCAACTTTGGACCTGTTGCTCTCAGCTTTGGCTCCGCCCCACTTCCTTGTGTCCCAGCTTCTTGTCTGTGGTTAGTTAGTGGAGCAGGTGTGTAGTTTGGAACTGTTGTGTTTACACACTCAAAGACCAACAGCATTTTCTTAGTTGCTCTCAATGCTGCTGTTGCCCTTTGTTGCCTCGTTGCCCCACTTCACCTGCTGTGTTAGAGCTCACCTGTCCATTCAGCGTCAGTGACACCACCTGACAGGTATGTTTATCCTGTTCCTCCTTTCCCATTAGCTACGCTAAGCTAAGCTAAGCTAGTGTTATTATAGAGGTGGAGACGCTGCTGCTTTGCTTTGCTGTGATTCCTGCTGTCAGGGGCTGTTCTAGTGATTTGGAGGCCCCAGACCAGGGTGTCCAACTCATTTTAGTTCAGGGGCCAAATACGGACCAGTTTGATCTCAAGAGGGCCACAGATTTTATGCTGGAAAACCAGTCATTTCAGTCTTAACAGGATATATACTTTGAATTTCCTAGATTTCTTTTTTTTTTTTTTTTACCAATTTCTATTTAGTTAATAGTAATATGTCATAATGTAAGGTTTTTGTAAGAATTTTGAGTTTTTCCAAAAGTTTAACATTAAAAATGACTGTAATAATCATGTGATAAAATCACCAGAAAAACTGTGAGAACCTGCAATTATTGTTGAGTTTCATTTACACAATTATTGATGTTTTTTTGTCATTTTTACTTTTTCCTATGGACTGTAGGAGGATGAGTTATTAATAATGGGTTAGATAACTAAGAATATTAATTATGATTATTATTATTACTTCAAATTTTGCGGGGTGCCACTCCTTTTAACAGGAGAAATATGTCTAAGTTTTTAGACTAAACTCATCAATGTGAAACCAGGGAAAAGTGAATTCTATCAGCAACATCTACACCATAGTCACAGCTTTAATGAATCAGAGGAATCAAAGATTATGTTTAACCTTTTATTCAAAAGTCAACAATTAACACAGTCAAAATATCAATTGAAATGGGATAATTAAATCATGATGAAATGCATTTCTAGGCTAATAAAAGTGAGGATTATATGTAATAAAGTGAAATCACTAATCTAGGAGGATGCTAATCTACTAAATATTGAATAAAAATGCAGGATACATATTCGAATAATAAGATCATAAAATCAAAGAATGAAATCAAAACAAAGAGGGGAGACAGACGGGGGAAGACGGACAAACATATGTGGTGGATTGTGAGTGTAGTGTAAGTATGAGGATGTATTGAATGAGGTTGTATTGTAGTTTAAGTGAGTCAGTTCTGCTGGTCCATTGTTCACTGGTCCATACCTTGAGATGCAGTCTGGTTGGACCTGGAGACGTTCTGGGTTTGCAGGAACAACGTCTGTATAGCTGCGCTGGCGTGCCGCCGTTGGGTTCTGCTTCGTTAAACAGCAGTGATTTTATTGGCCGATCCACAACCCCTTCTGGGATGATCGCAACCGGTTTCAGACTAAGAGGGACCACGGTTTGGTCCACGATTCAGATGTTGGAAGGTCAGCTTTCAGGCACGGTCCTTTGCGTCTTAGGCTTTCACTGCGAGCAAGGTTCTTAAAAAGTCTAACTGATGCAACTACAAATAAAAGAAAAATGAAATGAAAGACTGGAAACAGGAGGGGACACGTGTGAGCATGAACGCCCGCGTCCAAAACTGAAGTTTTCTGGTCGCGCATCTTTTTTTAAAGGGGATTTGGAGACGCCTTTTGGAGGAGGTGTCTTGGTTGATCCTTCTGAGATCATATCGGTGATTGGTCACTGCCTCTGCTTTCAGCTTGTGGGTGTGTCTCAAGTGTGTATGTGTGTGAATGGAGTGACAGACAACAAAGGGATGATTCTAAACATAAAAGAATGCCTAATAATTAATTCCACATATTTCAAAACATCTTTTCAACATCATATCTTGAAATATCATCTATAATGAAAGAGTTTGATACCAAACATGACTGGAAAATGTCCTAGGAACACTTTAGGAACCGGTTAATGAATTTTACTTGTAATTACTCATAAACATAAATGTCAAATCATGTTATACCTCTTCTTAACTATAGGGTTGCAGTAGATATCCAAACTAACTTTTGTGATGTTTTCTGGTATTTTTAAGCACTTTTAAATGATAAACACTTTAAAATAGCATTCTGTTGGTTATTGAATTACATGAAAAGAGGACAGACAACATTTGCAATTTCGATTTCTGCAGGAACCCGTAACAATAATCCTTTCTTTTGTGATTTTCCAGTCAAGCACATGTTCGTTGTTCTTATTTGAGCAGGAGCTAGGGTTATTCCACGTCCTGTGTAACCAGTGGTCTGGGTTCGGGAGGTGGCAACATCTGCAGGGGGTCGGAGCCCAGAGTTTGAAAACTTAGCATGTAAACATTGACTGACTGTTTCCTTTTGATCGTAAGGTAGCAGAGAGGTGATAACAGGAGACAACCTGCCCTTGGATTCTCTTGTCCTTTTGTTCGGCCAGGAAGAGGGGGAAGATCCCCCTGGGGCACGTTTGCATTTCACAGTAGGAGACAGACTCTCTGACTCCACGGACTGGTGAAGCCAAATGTTCTAAGTCACAAATCAACTTGGGGTTTAGTTCCCTACAGGACCTAATTAGATGCTCCTAAGGGCCGGATTTGGCCCCGAACAAACAGACGTTTTCTATGAAACAAGGCCACAGAACTAAAAGAGAAACCCAAATGAGCTTTGTTTATGTTCTAACTGAAGACCTTCAAATGACCTTCAGTCTGTTAGAGGAAGACATTATGACTAGAAACATAGAACACTAGCAGTGTTAATGTAAACTATGTGTTGAAGTGTTCTGATGACACTGTATCCCTCACTGTATTTTAATGAGCTTCAGTCTTTTGTTGGCTGTGTGATGCCAACTGTATCACCATCAATGGAAGAAAAACCCAAGAGATGGTTCTGGAGAGACTAGAGCGAAAGAGAGAGAGGAAAATAAACAAATAAAGAGTCAGTGATGGTCCCTCCTACGGTCTGAGATTACTGGAAATGATCAAATCTATTCAGAAGCCAAAAAAATCTAAAAACCCCATGTGGGGTCCCGACCCAAAGATTTTAGATTTTTCAAATTCTTCTTCTTCACAATCTTAAACAACTGTATGTTTATATTGTCACTTTGTGAAATATAATTCTAGTTCAACTAAAATGCAGTAAAATGCCAGAAATTCTTGAAATCAAAATGGGGTCACGATCCAAAAAAGGTTGAAACCACTGAACTAAATACAGTTTTTTTTTCTTTTTTTTTTTTCTCTTATTTACTAAATGAGATTATTTTAAATATGCGTTATCACTCATTCATTCCATCATTATGATTTATAGATGTTTTTAAATAGTTTTCTATGTAAATGGACACCACAGTGTATCGTATGGTTTCTTCAATTGTTTTCATGATGATGTTATAGTCAATGATTTTTGATCAGGCAGTTGATGATTGACTATTGTCTAAAGTCTAAATTCTGTGTGTATGTGTGTGTGCCACACTTTATTGTTTATATGTTTTTTAATGTTCTTTATAGCTTCTACTTCTCTTCTAAATAATTAAACTGATCGGTGATAGGAGACATTAGAGAGGGGGGCGTTCATCCCTGAGGTGGAGTTTGGTGTGTCCATTAGTAAGATAGCAGTAGTGTTTTTCAATGTCGTCACTCAGAGCTAGACACACAAATGGTTCTGATGTTGGTTCTACAAATCATCATAAGTGTTTATAGTCTGTCCCAGATACAGAAGAACAGAAGAGACAGTGGTTGTGTTCCATTTTTAATGACAACGTGCTAGCTACGGTTTGTGTTAGCTTGTACGTGTGTGCTAACCACTTTAAATCAGACTGTTTCAGTAACGAGGGTCAGTACAAAGCTGGCTTTGCCTCAACACTGAACCTCATGAAAGGATCTGAACCAACTAAGCATGTGGAGATGAATCGATACAAATCAAACATGCGCAATGCAAGTGTATCGATCCATTCAGTGGCATCGGTACAATTGATGGGTGAAACCGAGATGCGTCGTCACTGTGTGCCTGTATCGGTAAAATCCATGGTTGCATCCATTTTTTCATTCACCCATTTTCTGACCCGCTTGTTCCTGTTTTCAGGGTCGCGGGGCAGTTTTTCCATGTTGTATATCATTCTATCCTATTATTGAATGCATCACGTGCTTCGTGTTTTGTTTTGAACACGGACTAAAGCCGGGAAGCACGTTGATACCGCAACAAAGTTATAACAACATGGAGGACAGCTAGAGCAGCAGCTATAGATAAGATTCATAACGCACCTAAATACTTTAAATCAGGCGTAGAAAGATAAAAATTGACAAAATTCATGTGGTTTGTAAATAATGCAGTGCTGCTAAACCTGACACAAACTGAGAGGCTCACTAGTATTGATACGGCGCTGCTGCTCTATTCCCCACCCCCCAAGCAGATTGGAATCAGAGTTCCAGCAAAACTGGTGAGAAAAGTATCTCTAATAACTTTGTCCAAGGCGGTACTCCGACCACTAGCCTAACAAATCAGAGCTGGGCCTGGGGCGGGGCTAATGAACGGGCCCTTTAAACCCAAAAAATAAAGCTCATGATAACATCATTTTACAACATACACATGCCTGCAACAGCGGGGTTTACAAGCTTCGGCACCACGTAGAGCGACTATGTCATTTTGAAGTCCATCAAACGTACATGAAGTATAACAAAACAAGAGAACAAAAAAAACATTAGGTTACATGGTCACTAATTATAAAACGACACAAATTCAAAGCATCTCAGTGCCACGGATAGCGACTGCATCATTTTGACACCCACTTTAACCATTTCAACTCAGAGCCTGTATCAGTAGATATAAAGTTTAGTAAAACTGACACAGCGGCCCACATGTTAACATACACTATTTCAATATGAAGTACTATAGACCTACTCACCACCATCTGAAGGGTATACAATGAGCTCCGCCAACTCGTCCATGATGCTCTGTATGTTCATTTTCTTTCTCTCATTCTCTATGGACAACATGACAAGTCCACTCAGTCTCTCCTGTCCCACTGTGCTCCTAAACTGGTTTTTAATAAGTTTTAACTTGGAGAATGAGCGGGACAACCTATAGACCCATTTAAATGTTGACAAACATGAGACACGTGACTGACATAGGCGCATACTCCGTTCAGAAATGATGTTGTTTACTTATGTGACGCTTGAAAAATTTAAAAATGGCAATTAATGAACCGCTGTTAAGGCTTGTAAATAGTTGGTCCAGAAAAAAACTACTCAAATGTAAACATATAATGGACATTCCCCTAAGAGAAAACTCTACATCACAAGTGTCAAACTCAAGACCCGCGGGCCAAATCTGGCCCTTCAGAGCATCCAATTTGGCCCGCAGGAGAATATGAGGTCACACTATACTTGAAGTATTATACATTAAAGCTGACATTAGGCTGTTATTATTATGACAAGGGATGCACTAATTAGCTTTTTTCACCTCCGATACCGATATCTGATGTTTCCTATCCAATACATAAATGCATTAGTCAGTGCAATTAACAATGTAAAATTAAATAAAAATTAAATAATGAAGGAACTGAAATTGAGAGAAAAAAACAGCTTAACTCGCTTGGTTGGTAGACATTAAAAATAAAGAGAAATCTTCTCTTTAAAATGGTTTAGTGAAAAACAGCATCTCTTGCTTAGTAAATATAGGAATATACAATCTGATTCCCAATACCACTGGTTCAGTCAGTGTAATTGAAAATGTAAATTTAAATAAAAATGTAATAATAAAGGAGCTGAAATTGAGAAGAAAAAAAAACAATAGCTTCACTAGCTTGGTGGAAAGACATTAACAATATTGTAACAATGTAATATCACAATATTTAGCATTAGCATCACAGTGTGTAGCATTTAGTGTTAACATCACAGTATTTAGCGTTAGCATCACAGTGTGTAGCATTTAGTGTTAAAATCACAGTATTTAGCGTTAAAATCACAGTATTTAGCATTTAGCGTTAGCATCACAGTGTGTAGCATTTAGTGTTAACATCACAGTATTTAGCGTTAGCATCACAGTGTGTAGCATTTAGCGTTAGAATCACAGTGTGTAGCATTTAGCGTTAGCATCACAGTGTGTAGCATTTAGCGTTAGGATCACAGTGTGTAGCATTTAGCGTTAGCATCACAGTGTGAAACATTTAGCATTAACATCACACTGTGCAGCATTTGGTGTTAACATCACAGTATTTAGCGTTAGCATCACAGTGTGTAGCATTTAGTGTTTACATCACAGTATTTAGCGTTAGCATCACAGTGTGTAGCATTTAGCGTTAGCATCACAGTGTGTAGCATTTAGTGTTAACATCACAGTATTTAGCGTTAGCATCACAGTGTGTAGCATTTAAAGTTAGCATCACAGTGTGTAACATTTAGCATTAGAATCACAGTGTGTAGCATTTAGTGTTAACATCACTGTATTTAGCATTAGCATCACAGTGAGTAGCATTTAGCGTGAGCATCACAGTGTGTAGCATTTAGCATTAGCATTAGAGTGTGTAGCATTTAGCGTTAGCATCAGAGAGTGTAGCATTTAGCGTTAGCATCACAGTGTGTAGCACTAACTCTCATCCAGTCAGTGTGCTGTTAAACTTCAGAGCTCCAGATATTTGTTGTGAAACTCAGAGCTTTGACATCTTTTTTCTTCTCTAATGTGTGTTTACACTCTTTACCATGATACTCAGGTAGCGCTGTCTGTCTCACACTCATATTTTCAGCTCATCATCTCATGACGTGGAGATGGATCAGGACACGGTGAAGGAACAACATGAGATCCAGACTGAAGATCAGAGGTGAGACCACGTCAGAGCTCAGCACTCACACCTCTGTACATCAGTGTTACACTGTGTGTGTGCGTGTGTGTGTGTGTGTGTGTTTTCAAGGACCAGGGAGCAGCTCACATCTGGACCTGGACCCAGCTGTGTGTCCTTTAGAAGTGACCGGTCCATGGACAAAGCCTTTAACTTCAAAGGAGGTCCATCTACTGACCCACAGTGAGTCCACATAAAGAAGGTTGCTGGTTGTCTTCCTGATGGTCCAGGGGCCTCATTTATTGATCCGTTCATAGAACTGGTTCTAAATACATTCAGACCAATGAAATGTAGAATGTGCACCAGTACAAAAAGAATCACCAACATCAATCACTATGGTTCATTGTGTGAGAGTCATGAATGTTCACCACGCATTAGAAAAGATTTAGATGAAAGATTTTTCAGATCCACTAACTGTAAAAATTAAAGTTTGTCCTGATGGTGGCAATAAAGAACAGGTCAATGTTTCATTATTTGGATTCAACAAATAAACAAAGTGTCTGACACTAAGGTCCTATGCTACTAATCTAGATAATTATATCCTGGATTAATCTCTGTTAGCTTCAACTAACCAAACATTCCCAGAGAGAAGCTGTGCTACAAAGGTCGATATCAACACGCTAATTATAGCCAAGTGTTTTCAGCCTGGGATCACATGAAAGGGGTGGAGCTAGCCACATTTGACCAATCACTACAACGGAGAAAACTGGTAGAGCGAGCGTCTTTACAGGGGGATTAGTTTATGATCTTACACTTGCTGTATGAAAGGAGCTTCTCTTTGTAAATACAAGTTGATTGAGTGATTAAATAATATCATGAATTTATATCTATGATGACAGTGAAGAGAAACAGTCGTGCTGCGCACCAGGAGGTGGAGCTTTTATACTCCCTCAGATCTGATCCACAGGTCAGGTGTTACTGAAGTTTAAAATGATGAATAATTAAAATCCATAATTCAGACCAAAAACAACACTGTTGTTATAGAAAAGGCAGGAATGAAAGAACCCAGACAGGAAGCTGCTGACACTATTAATGTGTAAAAATGTGAGATAATTTATGATATTAATCCATTAGATGGAATATCTCATTTAATGGATTAATATCATAAATAATCTCATGCTTTTACACATTCACAGAGTCAGTTGATGAAGCCTGTGTCTAGATCTGTATGCGCATACGAGTGAAGTCATATATTAATTCATTCATTGAATTATTATATGACTTCACCTGTCTGTGCATACGATCTGTCATACTCACTATAGATCAGTCCATCAGATATAAATCTATATCTTTCCTAAATGATGTCATCAGTAAATTAATGGATTGTATCAATGTCTAAATATTCTCTCTCCTGTCAGTATCAGATCCACACAGTGACGTGTTCACACATCACCTTTTATTGGACAGCTCACTTTCTAAGAGATCTGATTGGTCAGGAGGCGGGACTTGATCACTCGCTAAGATCTGAGCAAGAGAAAAACCTGGTGCCGAGCAGGCTAGTATGGAATCAGAAAAGTATCATAATGAATGAACTCTTGTAGGGTTTTTCACAAATGCACATGCTCTACTTCACAAATATTATTTTGAGGCACACTTGTAATATAAATCCACAGATAATGCACATTGCTGAATGTGCGTTTACAAACTGCTTCTGTGCTGTGAAACTTTTGTGCATTTGTGAGAGAAACCTCTGCGGTGAATTTTGAGACTGCCCTGACGTCGCGGGTCAACAGAGATTTCTAGACTGCCCAAAAAAATGACATCACCGCCTCCTTTCCTTCAGCCCGCCTTCATTCACACATACGCACTTTTTGGCTCCTTATGGTGGGCGTGTCAGGAACTGGGACCAGAGAATATGCGTAGGAGAGAACCGCGTAACTGCAGGCGAATAGACCCCTAAATGTGTTCCAAAAATCACATGTACAGAGACAGCCAATAGAATGTCCTGGTTTGATGACACACATACGAATGTGATTACAGACACAGAATGGATTACACACAGACAACTATGTTTATAAATCCTAATTCTACATATGGATTGAAGCACAGACACAGAGATCTAGGTACAAACACACAGATTGGATAACGCACAGAGAAATAGTTTTGTTGCAATAATATCCCCATATCACTGTTCTACCACTAGGTGTTGTGTGTACACATGGTCAGAGATGTGTGTTTCAAAGCTCACATACAACTTTATCAATAACATTATGTGATTGGAATGACCTGTGCTAACAAACACGTGATAAATGAGGCTTCAAGTTCTTCACACTCACAGCTCTGTATGTGTTTGAACCAGAACCGAGCCCAGACTAAGTGGACCTGGACCTAGCTGTGTGTCCTTTAGAAGTAACGAGTCCATGGGCAAACACATTGACTTCAAAGGAGGTCCATCTACTGACCCACGGTGAGTGAACATAAATAGGGTTGTTTGTTTTTTTCCTGATGGTCCAGGTTCTTCACACTCCACACTGATAAAAGACCAGTAAACATGATACAGTGCTTTTGATGGACTATATTTGTTATTTGACGTGGTGCTGATGTAAATCTCAGCAAACAGTGGAAGGTGAAAGAGAAAAGGCTTTGTAGGAATGATCTCCAGTGTGTAGGTGAGTCTTAGATAGAGTGTGATCTTCAGATTAGTGAAGGATTGAAGCCAAATAAAGCCTCAGTCCAACAGACTTGTTCTCCTGTTCAGTGGAAACATGCTGAGATGTTCCACACGTGAGCTGAGCTCCAAAGGCTGCTCCACACTCACTGCACTGTGGCTCTGCAGGACATCACCCACTGTTACTGATGTTCACATGATGTTAGCAGAGCTTCCTGATCTTTCCTCCAGCTGCTCCTCAGCATGTCTGAGTGTCTGTGTCTTCTCCACAGCAGCTTGGAGGGTGTGGATGGTTCCTCTGGAGCTGATCCTGACTCCATCTTTACGGTGTGTATGTCTACAAAGACACTAAACCTGTGTCAGCCTGTGATCAAACCACTGTACACACACACACACACACACACACACACACACACACACACACACACACACACACACACTGATGATTGGAGCAGACCTTCACTCATCACCTTTAATGTGTTTGTGTTCCAGCTGCTGGAGGACAACATCATCAGCTTTGTTAAGGCTGAACTCAAACACATGCAGAAGATTGTGGATGGAGATGATCCAGAGTGCTCAGAGAGTCAGATGGAGGGTGAAGATGAGGAGCAGAGGAGCAGCAGGGAGGCCTTTCTGAACATCACACTGTATTTCCTGAAGAGGATGAAGCAGGAGGAGCTGGCTGAGCATCTGCAGAGCAGTAAGAGCATGTGAACATCTTCACTGTGAGGAACATCACATGAAGGACACAAAGCTGGCTTTTCTTTTTCAAAGCATGATTCAATCAGTCACATTTAATCTGAGGAATCATCCAGACTGAGAACATCACACACTTTGATCTCCAATATTCAAACCTGCTCTGACTTCTCCACTTTAACATTAAATTTGTCTTCATTCAGGAACAAAGGCTCATCGATACCAACGTGAGCTGAAGTCCAAGCTTAAGAAGAAGTTCCAGTGTGTGTCTGAGGGCGTGGCTAAAGCAGGAAGTCCAACCCTCCTGAAGGATATTTTCACAGAGCTCTACATCACAGAGGGAGGGGGTGGAGAGGTCAACCAGGAACATGAGGTCATACAGATAGAAACAGCATCCAGGAGATCAGACACAGCAGAAAGAGCCATCACACGAGAAGAGCTCTTTAAAGCCCCTCCTGGAAGACCTCGACCAATCAGGACAGTGATGACAAAGGGCGTGGCTGGCATTGGGAAAACACTCTTAACACACAAGTTCACTGTAGACTGGGCTGAAGACAAAGCCCAGCAGGAGGTCCACTTCACATTTCCACTGACCTTCAGAGAGCTGAACGTGATGAGGGGGAGGAGCTTCAGCTTGGTGGGACTTGTTGATCACTTCTTCTCTGGAAGCAAAGAAGCAGGAATCTGCAGCTTCCAGGACTTCCTGGTTTTGTTCATCTTGGATGGTCTGGATGAGTGTCGGCTCCCTCTGGACTTCCTCAGCACTCAGACCCTGACTGATGTCTCAGAGTCCACCTCAGTGGAGGTTCTGCTGATAAACCTCATCAGAGGAGAACTGCTTCCATCAGCCCGCCTCTGGATAACCACACGGCCTGCAGCAGCCAATCAGATCCCTCCTGAGTGTGTGGACATGGTGACAGAGGTCAGAGGGTTTACTGACCCTCAGAAGGAGGAGTACTTCAGGAGGAGGTCCACAGATAAGGAGCAGGTCAGCAGGATCATGTCCCACATCAGGACGTGTCGTAGTCTCCACATCATGTGCCACATCCCGCTCTTCTGCTGGATAACTGCTACAGTTCTGGAGGACGTGTTGAAGAGCAGAGAGAAGGGAGAGCTGCCCAGGACTCTGACTCAGATCTACAGCCACTATGTGGTCCTTCAGAACAAAGTCAAGATGGTGAAGTTTGATGGAGGAGCTGCCACAGATCAACACTGGAGTCCACAGAGCAGGAAGATGATGGAGTCTCTGGGAATACTGGCTTTTGAGCAGCTGCAAAAAGGAAAGCTGATCTTCTATGAGAGTGACCTGACAGAGTGTGGCATGGACCTCAGAGCAGCCTCAGTGTACTCAGGAGTGTTCACACAGGTATTCAGAGAGGAGAGCAGCCTGTACCAGGACAAGGTGTTCACCTTCATCCACCTGAGCCTTCAGGAGTTTCTGGCTGCTTTTCATGTCCATCAGACCTTCATCAGCTCTAAAGTCAACCTGCTGGAACATAAACCACTGAACCTTCTCCATAGTGGAGGTCAGCCTGACTTAAAACTTCTCCATCAGAGCGCTGTGGACGAGGCCTTACGGAGTCCAAATGGACACTTGGACTTGTTCCTCCGCTTCCTGCTGGGTCTTTCACTGCCAACCAATCAGAGGCTGCTACAAGGCCTGCTGACACAGACAGGAAGTCACTCACAGACCAATTGGAGAACAGTTGCATACATCAAGAAGAAGCTGAGTGAGAGTTTGTCCACAGAGAGAAGCATCAACCTGTTCCACTGTCTGAATGAAGTGAATGATCACTCTCTGCTGGAGGAGATCCAATGGTCCATGAATTCAGGACGTCTCTCCACAGAGAAACTGTCTCCTGCTCAGTGGTCAGCTCTGGTCTTCATCTTACTGTCATCACAAGAACATCTGGATGTCTTTGACCTGAAGAGATTCTCTCCTTCAGAGGAAGCTTTTCTGAAGCTGCTCCCAGTGATCAAAGCCTCCAAGAAAGTTGAGTATGTGACTTTACAACATGTCTTTAATTCTCTCACAGACAAACATCTGTAAGGTTTCTCTGATTCTTCATAAGGTTGAGTTCCTGTCGTCTCTCAGAGAGAAGCTGTGCAGCTCTGTCCTCAGTCCTCAGCTCTCAGTCCTCCAGTGTGAAACATCTGGACCTGAGTAACAATGATCTGCAGGATTCAGGAGTGAAGCTGCTGTGTGAAGGACTGAAGAGTCCTCACTGTAAACTGGACTCTCTCAGGTCAGTGGATCACATGTTCCATCAACATTGTCCTCACTGCATGAAAACTGAGATTATCCACCCTGTGAATGCCTGATAATTCCTGTAAACGCCCAGGATTATCAGCAGTTATCAGCAGTTCACTGAGAAGTCCCCCCACCCCCACTGTGAATGTTTTTCTATAATTAGCATTTCAATGTCTAGCCTGACTGACTGAAACTAACCAACCATTGGAAGAAACCACAGACAGTTCAGAAGTAAAATCACCTGTGATTGGACAGAAAGTCCCTCACTCATTGGTCACCGTTGGGATGCATGGTCATATGCCCCTCCCATTTTTATTATAATACAAATAATAATAATTATAATATTAATGATACTAATAATTATTATTGCTAATATTATTTAGTGAGAACATCACAATAACAGTTTATTGAGAATAAGAGACACAGGAGGAACATAATGAAGGTAGAGCATTATTTATTAAAAATAAAACAAACTTTACACTGTGTCCCTTTGTCTGGGTCAAACACTAAAACTTGAACTCTTTTCAGCTTCAGGGTCATAAAAAGATGGAGCAGGTCTTTTGGGGGGTGGTCCATAATGCAGTCTTTTGTGGTGGGTTGCTTGATATTTGGGCTCATTTTCCAGTTTGTTCTGTAATGTTGAACACAGAGCAGAAAGCTCCAGGCTTCTGAAGGATGGAGACCATAATATATACTATAATAATAATAATCTGTAACCATTGGTAGCCTTAATGTGTCATTTGTGGCAATGCATGGAGGCTCCTGACTGCTGGTCCATTTATATTCTAGTTTACAAATGACAATTTGCGTACCCCTAGGGGTACCGTACCCCACTTTGGGAACCTAGGTTCTATGTTGTTAACACAACAAAATATTGTGTGTGTGTGTGTGTGTGTGTGTGTGTGTGTGTGTGTGTGTGTGTGTGTGTGTGTGTGTGTGTGTGTGTGTGTGTGTGTGTGTGTGTGTGTCTGTGTGTCTGTGTGTGTGTCAGCCGTTTTGTTTTTCCCTCCAAAATGTCACATAATAAACCACAATGTACAAAAATACTAGGAATAGATGAAGCTTTGCTCTGTGCACATGCTCTGTGTAACATCTGTTCTGTTGTCTTTATAAATCTGACCCTCTTCCTCCTCTGTCTGCTGTGAGCTGAACCTTTAATGGCTTCTGTTTGTGTCCAAAGGTCTGGATGACTAAATGTGAAGTTCTTCCAGACTGTCTCATAGTATGTCTTACATGATACTGGGAAAAAGAAAGGCAACAGGCATAAATATGTAAAATAATAACACCACAAACAACAAAACAGATTATTTTCCAGATTAAAGTTGCTTACATATAAAGACTCCAGTGTCCACTTTACACATGTCTGGACTTGTAATGAGAGTTTACATCAAAGTCACAGGTGAATTATGGGACGAGCTCAGTCTGTCACAACAAATAAATAGTGTCAGATACATTTATTTATACTATTTTATATTAAAATCTTACCCTAGTATGTGTTCATAACACTTTTTGTTTCCCTCTGAGTTGTGTAAAAAAAACAATATTTAACTGCAATAAATCATTTTCTCACTCTTTTCTTTCAAGCATCAAATATGTTAGTCTTAAAGTTGTATTGAGCTAATCTAAAGCTAATCAAAGTGTATAAATCAAACTACATAGAACAGTAAAACAAATTTTAAACACATGCTCATATGAATCAGAAGCTAACAACAGAACACGCTACACATGGCACAGTCTGCTAACTTACTACTGTTCATAAAACTTAACTCTTATCAAACTCAAATATCAAAACTACAATGTCATAAAACTCTTTATTTGTTAGGAACCTATTTCTGACATATAAGCTGTGTTTCTGACTATAAACATACCTGAAAAGAGGAGAAATGATCACAAATGTGATTCAGTCTGTTTCCTCCATCAGGAGCATTAGTAGAATGAGGAAAACAGCACGTGTGGGGGCGGAGACAAAACCAATCCATCCCAGATAGTCTAACTCAGAACACTCAGTGGATCACAGATAAACAACAATAACAATAAAGAGACAAGCAAATCATGTGTATTTAACACTCTTTTAACACTTTTAACTGTCTTTTAACATTTAACTGGTATTTAAATATTTAAACTCATGAAAAATTACAACAAAAAAAACGCAAAAATAAAAAACAACACAAATACACAATAACTCCAGAGGGGTATTCCATAAAGGCGGGTTAACAAACTCTGAATCTATCCATAAACTCTGGGTCAACATACCCCACGATGAAGTGGGTCAATCAACCCTGAGTATGTAAACCTTGGGTTACTTACGTGCACGTGCGCGATAAAAAGCCATCATCAATGGATCAAAGAATACTCAAACTGGCATGACAACCAAATGGAAGATAGTGATTTATTCACCCTAATGGGTGAAATAAGCCGGTGTTTGAGGAATATGAGCCTGTTCTAAAGGTGCGTTCAGTCTTCAGTGACTATAGTAGTTTAAATCACCCGTAATTAGTCACACATTTTGGTCACTTCATTACTTTATTACTTCAGTGACGTGACGAGCGGTGAATAATATTAATAAAGTGTGTCTGAGGAGACGTGGCAGCTGCATAGGATGTCTGCATAGAGAGCCCTCCTGTTACACTGGATATAAAGACAGTAAATGCTGCTTCATATCACATCATTTATATTGATTCTTAATGTAATACTGTCGCCAGAGTCATCTCAACGTCCTAAAAAATGTCATAAAAAAAACACTGAAGCGGGACGCGAACCCACGTCCCGTCGTTTGCAAGAGAAGTGTCAGACTTCACTGCACCATCATACCTTCAAAGACGTATGATCTACAGACTTAACTGTATAACAATATAAAAGAACAAACGAGCCTTAAAAGTTGATTTATTTAAATAATCATCTCCTCCTTTATATTTTCCACAGGTTTTTATCCAGAGAACTTTACTACAGACGTCAGTAGATGTTTTAATGTAGATCAACCTCTCAGTGACTTTCACTTAATGATCTACATCGACAACCCTAACCCTAAATTACCGTTATCACAAAAAAAAAAAAAAAAAAAAGACGTAAAGCAACACAACATTAGTAATGAAGTGAACACGTATGTGGTGTGCGATGTTACTAATGTGTTTCAGAGAAAAGTGTTAAAGTTTATTAAAGTGTTCAGAAACGGTGTTCAGGGTTTCTTTGATAAAACCTGCCAACGACCAGGTTTCGTTCACGGACAATGTTGCCCGGGTAACATACTCAGAGAAGAACATACCTTGCTTTTTGGAATGGGATACTCAGAGATTCCTTCATTTGAGCCTGAACATACTCAGTTTGAACATACCCCGCTTTATGGAATACCCCTCAGAAATCATGCATTTTATAGGAAAAATACACAAAAGAACAACAGAAATGCACAAAATTTCTCACAACATAAGACAACAAATATACACAGAATGACAGAAAAACATACACATTTACTATAAAAACTCTTTGTTGTTTCCACATGCATCCCTCTTTCTATTTTTTTGAGGCCCCCAAAGTAAACGTACAAAATGGCAGAAAAACAAAAAACAAAAACAAGAATACAGTATAAAAAAAGAATTCCACATTACAGGAAAATACAGTAAAAGACAAGAAAAACATAGCAAATACTTCAAAAGCTGTACAAAACTACTACAAAAATGAACCAAACGACAACAGTAATACACAAAATAACTCACAATAAAAATAACAACAAAAAAACACAAAAAGACAAGAAAAACAAAAAATGACTGCAAACCCATAGTATTAACAAACAAGCAAAATCACAACAGAAATACACAAAAGTGACTTTAAAAAACACAAATTGGCAACACAAGTACATATTATGACTCCAAAAAAACATACATTTTACAGTAAAAATACACAAAAGGACAAAATAAATGCACAGAATGTTTTTCCTGTGTTAACGCTCAAACTGGTCATTATTCTAGATTCGGACTGGAAGTCACATTTACCTAATTCAGATTTAAATTTAATTCAGCATAAAATGTATTAGGAATTAAGTGTTTACAAGGTCAGTTTGAAGAGGAATTAACTTTTATTCTGCTTTAAAGAGGAATTAAAGCTCCATACAAACATGTTGGCTCTCAGAGACTTGTGTCTTTACAGTGGAGACAGTCCTGATTTACATTTATATAGATCACAGTATGGTCATTTACATGTGAAAACCTTTCTCACCTTGTGCTGTGAGTTTACGACAATTCCTGGCAGTTATCTGGAGCTGACTGGAACTTCCTGTTTACTCAGAGTTAACGGTAATTTACAGTGACGGAAACTGACGGAAATCCCACTTTTCATGCAGTGCCTGTTCCTGGTCTCCTCACTTGTTTCCTGAGTTGTGGATGTTTTTCTGAATCCAGTCTGTCAGGTTGTGTCATCACAGAGGTGGGCGGGGCTTCTCTGGCAGCAGCTTTGAGCTCCAACTCCTCCAGTGTGAGAGAGCTGGACCTGAGCTACAACCATCCAGGAGACTCAGCAGTGAAGCTGCTCTCTCAGATACTGAACACTCTGAGGTGAGACACATCACAGCAGCTCATCACATGTTCACATCAATCCCCATCACATGTGTGACAGAGAGCTGTATCAGAGGAATGTGATGAAGGTGTGAGAGGTGGGACACTAAAGGAGGAGGACTGGGACAGGTTAGAGGGATGAAGGACAGAGATAAGAAGGTAGTGAGGAGTGAGGAGAGGCTGATGGAGAACTATGAGGAGCTGATGAAGGAATGAGAGAGAAGATCAGAGGAGGTGGAACCAATCAGTGAGGATTGTGTTCATACAAAAATATAAATATATCTTATGAAATTACATTTTAATCTTTTCTCTGACACAAGTTATCAAGTCAAAAAATTAGGGATGAACCGAAATGTGAATTATTGACTGAAAACTAAAATAAATTTCCAGCTCTGAATGTTACTAACCACTAAAATTAAAACTATGCAATTGTATAAATCAAAACTAATGCTTCAAATAATCAATCAATAAAAGGTAGGGTAGGGGATTTTTTCCAGATACACTTTTTAAGTTTTTGGTTGAAATTTTCTTAATGTTCTGACAGAAATGAAGATCTTATGAGCTCTGAAAAAGGAACAAAGAAAATCCATCATGTGTAGCAGCTGTAAACCTGTAAAAACGTTGACCAATGAAAAAAGATGGTTCGTTTTTTTATTAACCAAAACGCGTCATTGGTGACGAACTTAAAACAAAGTTTTTAGTCACGTTTTTTAACATACAGTATATAATGATAAAGTTTAGTGTTAACTTGCTGCTGAATGAGACGACGTAGTTTCTACACAATACAAACAATGAGCTTAGATCCACTTCTGCAGCAGCTGTGCTAATGCATGTGAGTGAGACGGAGCACAGAGGGGAGGGGGGTAAGCTACATTCAAAATCATGCTAGCTTTCAAAAATCACCTCCCCTGCCTTTAAAATATGAAAATATTTATTTAGCACTGACATTCCAACAATGCATAATATAAAATAGTCGTGTGTTCCTAGAATATTCCTTTATCCTAGTCAGCAACCTATTACCCTAAGGTAATCCTCTATTTTATCCCTAACCTTATGCCATGGTTCTAGCCCTAAGACCTCAAATGCAGAGAACCCCGAACATGTGCAGTATAAGTGAGTTGCTTACCAGAACGATAATGAAGACTCAGGAAATCATCAGGTAAGTTGAAACAGAAGTTGTCTTTTTACTGAACATATAAAAATATGCTCAGGGCCTCCTTGACGTCTGACGCAGCAGTCGTCTCACAGAAGGAAGACCCCGAGCTCAAAAATCTCCCAACATTTATACTGTGTAATGACGTAGATAAACAGTTGATTGATGGCTTCTTATCTTCTTCCACGACTCTTCCAGCAGGTGTTGTAGCGCTCACGGCTCGCCTGGCAGGTGGCTCACTGGCGTGGCTGTCCTCCAATCTTATCTTATCTTCTCTGACCTACTTTAGCGATCACAGTTTTCTTAGATTGGCAGTGGCTGCCTCAACCTCTTATCTTATCTTCTAGCAGGTGTTTATCTTACCCAGTTCATTATTTCAACTTTTATCCAGTGCAAAAACACAGCCACTACTTCTACTGAGCTACAAAAAAATAATAAAATCCTTTAATAGACCAGTGTGAAAATAATAAAATCCTTTAATAAACCAGTGTGATAATAATAAAATCCTTTAATAAACCAGTGTGATAATAATAACATCCTTTAATAAACCAGTGTGTGTTTGAAGCATGGTTATATGATTTATTGCAGCATGTTAACATGAATA
The DNA here is from genome assembly GCF_900634775.1 of Gouania willdenowi. Classification (NCBI taxonomy): domain Eukaryota; kingdom Metazoa; phylum Chordata; class Actinopteri; order Blenniiformes; family Gobiesocidae; genus Gouania; species Gouania willdenowi. Next base: position 51,655 of record NW_021145033.1, on the reverse strand, counting down.
TACCGGGGGACCCCATTATGCATTACAAAAATAAAATAAAAATTTTAACTTGACCCACTCATACAATTATTAAAACAGAAATATGTATGTTTTTAAAACGTTTTACATTTATTTCAAACTGTAGACTTATGTTATAAATATCATTGTTTAACAATTGTTAGAGTTTTCGAGCTAACTCTGGTGTTCAGTACCTGAGATTTCATACAGAGAGACATAGTCAGAGGTTTTGCTGAATCAATCAATCAATTTATTAGAGATGAACAGAAAATGAATCAACAAGTCATAAAAAGTCAATAGAAGAACAGACACTCATCTAAAACACAGCTGTGGTCCTCAGGGTCTGCTCACATACATAAATTCATCAGTGTTTTTATATATTTAGAAATCAAATGATCAGCTCCTTGTAATTAGTTAAAGATGTCATTTACTGGTGATTTAAAGCAATACAAATTATGTTTAAGATTTATTGATTTATTCATTATATTGATCATTTAGGGGTCTATGGTGTCTGTTTATTTGATTTATTTAGATATATAGAACATGAGTTGTTTAACATGTATTAAGTTTAATTTTAAGATATAATTATTCTTTTTTATAAATGATTTAGACTTTGTGCCTTTTGAGTCAAACTGACATGTTAATCTGATTGTCTTGTTTATATCTGATTTGTCTCTTCGTTTACGTACATGGTTTTGTTATTTTTATTTTTAGATTAAGTTAAAATCAGATGTTCTGAAACTGTTTGTCCTTGTTCTGAAAATGACAGCTAACAAGTTGATCTGAATATATTTTATGAATAGATTTATTGAGTATAAAGATATATAATTATAGTATTACACACAAGAAGAAATCATGAATAATAATCCATTCTAACATTTCCTCTCTTCACACTGTTTAACAGTGTGACTATATAAAATTATGAATAAGACAAAATATTTAATTCAGACTATGTTTTAATATGTTATATTAACATTATTTGGAAATTATAATATCAGGTTACTTAAAGTAAGCTTGTTAATTTATTTTATTTTTCCTTTAATTTTATTTCAAGCTATATTTCTATTTTGTTTACCATTGTTAGAGTGGGACAAAAACTTTTATTTAACTTTATTACATTTATTTGGATTTACTGTTAGACTATGTTTTAATATAAGAAAAAAGTTATAAGTAGAACAGAACAGAATACAAACATGATTTGTGTTTAAATTGAATATACACAGTAAACTTGAAATTAGCCACTTATATTTATCTGTACAAACAATTACTGAATACATGATCATCAAAATCAATCTTATAAAACATCACATGATTACAAAAGGTGTTGTAAGAATTATTCAACACAGATTTTATAATTTCTTTATTACATACAACCACATAGTGAGGTGAGTCTATGATTGCTATGTAGTGTATGTGTATTTTATTTTAATATCACTTCTCTTTCCATGTGAATGTGAAAACCCACAGCAGGAACCTTAACTGATTGATTGATTGATTCTTATTTCTTAGTGAGGAAAAATACATTCACGGTCCTGCCTGCCCACAGCGACCAATCAGGAACTGACTTTCAGAAAATACTATCAATCTTTATCAAGTTTATGTGGAAGCTTTTGAAGCACAAACGACAAAAACACGTGATCACCCTCTAATATAAACTGTGCAGAAATAATCTATCAATATAATATAGAAACTTTTGTTGAATAAAAATCAATTGAAACACAGTGATATCGCTTACTCATTTAAATTACAATTATGTGAATCTATATTAGTTAATTAGTGTTATTCTATCAGCTGTTCTATTTCCTAACTGAGCAGGTGGTTTGTTTCAGATTATTTTAATTTATATATATAAAGTATTTTATCATTGCCCTCTCTTGTAACTTATTATATTTATTAAAAATAAATAAATCATAATTAAAAATAGACTAAATCAAATACTTATCCAATGGTTTCTGTTCTCAGCTGGTGATGTCTGTATCCTGTGAACAAAAAACTACAACATTTATATACATTTCAAAGGTTGATTATGATTTTTTAAATATTTCAAGTTATAATTTCTATCTAATTTTATCCATGTCTACATATGTATTTATCTATCTGAGGATATAAATACACATAAGGGTTTTAGTTGTTAGATTCTTAGAACATAAAGAGAGGAAAATGACAATATTTTACACAGTTGTAACATAATATTCAAACTGACAGAGATTATTAAAGAAGTGAATAAAAAAGTAAGAAAATAACCCAAAGAACTGAAAAGTAAATCAAATCATTAGAATAAAACAGTAATTAGAACAAAACAGAAATGTAACCAGGTGTTATGTTAATTTATGCCTCTACTAATATTTATATAGATTACAAGGAAACAGATTTGTGATTGTATTTATGTCTTTATTATCTCTCTAAAGAGTCCTAGTTAAATCTATAGACCACGTACCATGTACAGTTCAGCCCCCCCACCTTTGATTAGACGTTTTAGGTGGTGAGGTTGTTTTTATAACCTCAGGTGATCAGCCACTGTTCTGCATTCTGGGCCAGGGTCTATACAGTATATATGATTCCTCAATATATGAAATAATGTTATCCATGTCTGTTATTAAGATCATTAGTTCATTTACCTTTTAACTAAAAAATATGACTTTTATCCAAGCTACAACTGTAAAGTGTTGGGGAGTGTTACATTGTGTATGTACTGTATGTGTGTATGTATATATGTGTGCAAACAGCTATCCTTCTATCACATGATCACTCACTCAAAGACACGCCCTGGTACATTTTTCACTCACAACACGTTTCTCTCAGTTATACATAAAGTGTCATCGTCCATCAATCAATCACTCTATGACACGCCCACTAGCACACTCACACTCATAACACGTTTCTCCCATACATACTGTGTGCGTGTGTGTGTGTGTGTGTGTGCGTGTGTGTGTGTGTGTGTGTTGTTTCCATAATATCTTATTTAATCAATGTTTATATGTTGTAATTATTCTGTTGTGTAAGTGTTTATTTTCTAGGTCAAACAATGTTATTTTTATATTCTTTCTGTATCAGTTGTGAACAAGTTGTGTTGTGTGTTATCTAATGTTCTTTCTTTTTTTTTTTTTTTTTTTTACCTTGTTTGCACATGCTGTTGAAGGTTAACACTACAAGAAGTGAATAAATGAATTTATTTCATTGCATAATTGTGACCATCACCAGCCCTCCCTAGGGAAGGGTAAATACTTTATTAAAGGGAGGATGTAAAAAAGAGAGAGGGCAGTGTTACACCAGGGTGAGGGGGGTGGGGGGGGGGGGAGTTAACAGGGAGGAGGGATACAAGATAGGAAAACGAATGGGTGGGGAATAATCAATAAGTTTCAAGTGATGTGATGTGAAATTGTGGTTGTGTATATTGTGCTTATTGTTGTGTTATCAAGCCAGTCTGGTGACCAGTGTGCGGCTTAGGAATAATGGTGGTGGCTGTGAGCAGAGGAGGAAGTGAGTGGAAGTTACATAAAACAGGTATTTGGGAACAACGTGTCCATGGTTGAGCCCAGTATGAGTGTTATCCCACAGCCCGAGGCCAGTGCGTCTATGACAAATGTGATTCCAAGAGCCGCTACTGCAAAACCCATAAGCCGCCCCCGGGCCCGAAGAAGCAGTCGGGCCAGCAGAAAGAGCGAGAGATCTAGGGGCCCCCGGCGACCACCCCACGGCCAAGCAGCCCCCCGAACGCCCCCAAGGTCCCAAGCCGAGAGGCTGCCATTGCCCCCCCCCATACACACCCGAAAAGCCCCCAAGGAGCCAAGGACCCAGCGCACCACGCCACCGACTCCAACCCCCAACCCCCCCCGAGACCCACCGCCACGCCCGACCGCACCATCTTGATGTGCTTTTACTCTATGCAGTGGCCCAGCCACCAACAAAGGGGCCAGGCCCCCACCGGAGAGGCCCAAATATGTGTACCAACCCACCACCCTGTTATGGTGCCTCTCCATTCCCCAATGGAGAGGCACTTCCCGATCCCCTGTGTGAATGTGTGTGTTTGGTGAATGTATGGGGTGTAATTAAAAGAAGGGGGATGGAGGGGAGCGGTGCTCCCCCTCCAGCCTCTGTGGATTTATGTGTATGTGGTGTAATAGGCCGGAGGGTGTAAATGATGATACACCCTCCGGGGGGTGACATGTTGAGATGCAATTAAAATTGGAGGGATTAGTAGGGCAACTAGAGGTGGGAGGGCCGCCCCCACGCCACTACATAGTAACACAGGTGGCGGCCCCCTCCACCCCCAGCCCCACCATCCAGCCCCCCAAGGGTTGGGTATTGGTGTGTGGTGCATTTTGTGAGTGAGCCAGACCAGCTGGGAGTGGGGTGAAGTGAACATGTAGGAGGCCTGTCCAGTGTGAGCCGGGCCCGTCCGCGTGGCGGGCCACGCGAGAGGGTAGATGGCGCAGACGGGCAAGTGGCACTGCGGGCCCCGGAACAGCACAGCCGGAGACCCCCCCCCACGGCACCCCCCAGACCGCGCCGGCCCCGCGGAACACGGCGACACCCCCCACCCCCGGGCACAGCCAGGCACCAACAACATCCCCCGGCGCCCCAGGGGGCGACCCCCGCCGCCCGCCGGCCCGGAGCAACGCCACCCCGCCACCAAGGGGAGCGGCCGAGCAGGGGGGAGGCCCATGCCCGCACCAGGGCCAGCACAGGCCCACCCGGCGCCACGATACAACACTCTCCACCGGGAGGCGGCCCCGGCCCCCCCGACGAGAGAGGACGCCATCCACCGCCAAGCAGGGCCATCCCGCCAGCCACGGACCGGCAAGCCAGAGTACCGAAGCACCCCCAGCCCGGAACCGCCCCCCCCACACCAACGGCGCCAATAGAGCCCCCCCCCCCCCACGGAGGCAATCCCCGACGACCCACGCACCGGCACGAGACACCCCCCCGACGCCAGCACACCCCGAACAACAGCGGGCACAAGGCCACCAGCCCCGCCCCGCCCAAGGCTGCGCAGCGCCGCCACGAGCCGCGGCCGGTCCCCGGGCAGATGGCCGGAGAGCACCTCCCCGGACACGTAACCCAAGGATCCGCCCCCGGGGCACCCCCGCCCCGGAATCGCGCCCACGGCGCCCGGTGCACCCAGCCAGCAGACCAGCCAATCCCAACGCGGATCCACCGGGCCAGGAACCACGCGCCGCGCCCCCGCACACCCGCCCAATACGACCCCCGGGGAGGCCCCATAGCACCCCTCACCCCACCCCCTAGCCATAACGTCCACACCCCGGCCATTGCGGTCGTACAAAAAGCCCCCGAGGGGGCCCCGCCTGGCTCGTCGCGCAAGCGACATCCCTAGCAAAGGTGCGCCCCAGGGAGCCAAGCCAAGGACCCGCAAGGGCCGACGGAGCAACCCACAGCCACACCCCGCCACCCAGCAACCCAGGAGGCAATCGCCGACCCCGGGCAGCAGTCACCCCCAAAGCCACCCCCACCCCGGATCCCCCCGGACCGGAGCCAAGGACCCCACCACCCCAGGCCCCCCAACGAGACCACCCCCCAGCCAACCCACCCGGCACGGCACCGCCCGTCCCCCAGGCGGGAGCCGCAGCCCCCCCACCAGTGCCCCAGGCCAACGGGAGCCCCCCAAACCCAACCCCACAGGATGGCGGGCGCAAGAGCAAAGGAGGAGGAGGGGGGGAGGACGAGACAGGGGGACAGGGAGCAAGGGGAAGGAGCGGCAGGGGAGCACGCAGGGCCCCAGCCCCAGAGACCAACCAGATGCGCATGCAAGGGGCAACGGCGCCAAATCAAACAGCCCCGGGACCCCGTGAACACCCAGAAGGAATGCACACCCGTGCTGAGGCAACAAGGCACCCCGGCAACCCACCCCAGCCATCCTGACCAAGACCACCCAGAGGCCCAAGGCGGCCCCGGCCTACAGTTGGGCTAGTGCGTTTGTAAAGAGTGGTGCTGGCAGTCGCTTGCAGGCTAGATCATCAGGCTTTTAAAAATTTAGATTTAATGCAATTAAAAAAGGAGTCCAACGCTCCTCAAAGCACGTTATTTTTTTTTGTTTTCTGAGAGCAGACATCTTTTCCATGGAAATAAATTCTGTGAGGAGATTTTGCCATTGGTTTATGTTTAAGGATTTTTTGTCTTTCCAATTTAGTAATATTGTTTTTTTTTGCTATGGCTAGTGCCGCAAGGATTGATTGTGATTGGTTTGCTGGAGGTTGAAGCATTGTCAGGTCTCCAATCAAACAAAGATTTGGAGATAAAGGAATTCTGTAGTCCAAAATGGAGGACAGTTTTTCAGTGATTAGAATCCAAAAGTGTTGAACTGGGGAGCAAAGCCATAAGGCATGTAAATAGGAATCCGCTGTATTCTGGGTGCACTGAGAGCAGATGTCTGTTGCTGAGAAGCCCATTTTATGCATTTTCTGTTGGGTAATGTGGGATCTGTGGAGGACCTTGTATTGAATTATCTGAAGGTTTGTGTTTTTTGTCATCTTAAAAGTATTACAACAAATTTCTGCCCAGAAATCAGTGCTCGGGGTGATTGAGAGTTCGGCCTCCCACTTCGCGATTGGTAAGTAATTACAGTTAGTGTTCGAAAGCGCTCTGTATATTTTTGAGAGTTTTTTTGATTTTGTTGAGATTTTTTTCATATATATAGCCAGTTCTGGAGGTTGTAACGTAGTTAAGTCTAGTGGAGTGGTTTTCTTTATTGTCTCTGTTACTTGTAAGTACTGTAGAAAGTTACTTTTATTTATATCGAATGCTTGGGTTAGATTGTTATATGACCTGATCTTGTCATTTTCAAAAAGGTCTTGGAGATGAGTGATTCCACTCTCTTCCCATGTCTTCAGATAGAGTGGTGTTTTTTTATTTTTAAAGTCGGGGTTGTGCCAGATTGGAGAGAGTATACTAGTTTTTAATTGGCCATTTGTGATGTCCAGGGCTTTCCACCATGCAGTCAGTGTGGAGGCAATTAGTGGGTTTTTAAAGCAGTTGTGATGTTTGAGGGTCGCAGTGATAAAAGGGAGATCAGAGAGTTTAATGTGTTTGCAGTCTAACTGTTCTATTTCTAGGCAGGTGTTGTAGTATTCTTTTGGATTTAGCCATTCTGTTAAATATAGTATTTGATTTGCTAAGTAATAATGCATGAAATTAGGGGCTTCTAAACCACCCTCGTCTTTGTTTTTTTGAAGGGTAGAAAGGCTTATTTTAGGTTTTTTATTTCTAGTATAGAATTTTGTAGTTGTAGAATCTAATCTTTGAAACCATTGTTTTGGTGGTTTCAGTGGTATCATTGAGAACAAGTAGTTTATTTTTGGTAAGATTTTCATTTTAACTGAGGCTATCCTGCCAAGTAGTGAGATGGGGAGATTGTTCCATCTCCGCAGATCTTCTGTGACTTTGTCCAACATCGGATCATGATTTAGTTTAATTAATTCATTTAAGTTTGGTGATATATTTAAGCCTAGATATTTAATTGTATTTGTGGTGGAGGGGTGTTGTGGATTTTGGTGTGCAGGATTCCAAGAGTTTTTTGTCAAAGGGAGGATTGATGATTTTGTCCAGTTAATGGAATAGTCTGATAATTTAGAGAAGCTGTTTATTAGATTAAATACTTCCTCTAAAGAGGATTGCGGTTCTTCCAAATAGAGTAAAATGTCATCCGCGTAAAGATTAATTTTGTGTTCTGAGATGGATGAGTGGATTCCTTTAATAACAGAGTTCTGACGTACAGCTGCTGCGAGAGGTTCAACGAATATTGCAAAAAGCATAGGTGAGAGTGGACAGCCTTGTCTGGTTCCCCTCTGCAGTGTGAAGCTTTGGGATGTTATTTTGTTTGTGGTTACTGAGGCCTTAGGTTTATTGTACAGGGTGGAGATCCATTGTATGAATGATTCTCCGAAGCCAAATTTGCCAAGGACAGTTAGGAGGAATGACCAGTTTACTCTATCAAATGCTTTTTCTGCATCGAGTGACAAGATTATTTTTTTCCTTTTAGAGTTCTGTGCCATGTTGATCATATTAAACAGTCTTCTCACATTGTCTGTGGAGTGTCTATTTTTAATAAATCCTGTCTGGTCTTGGTGTATAATTGACTGTACTACTTTCTCTAACCTGGATGTGAGTGCTTTGGAAATAATTTTTAAGTCTGTGTTAATAAGTGAGATGGGACGATAGCTTGAGGGTAATATGGGGTTTTTGTCTGGTTTAAGTAACAATTTAATGTTCGCTGTATTCATGTGACCTCCTACATGCCCTTTATTTTTGATCTCTGTTACTACTCTGAAAAATAGTGGAGCCAGCATTGACCAGAAATGTTTAAGGAATTCAGCAGGGAACCCATCTGGACCTGGTGCTTTGCCTGTTGACATGCTATCTAAAGCATTTTGTAATTCTTGTAAGGTTAATGGTGAGTCTAAGGTGGTTTTCTGATCTATAGTGAGCTGTGGTAGGTTTAGTTTATTAAGAAAGGTTTTAATATCTTCAGGGTCAGGGTTTAAATTTGATGAGTATAAGTTTTGATAATAATCATGAAAGATGTTATTAATGTCCTGAGGTAAGTTTAAAGTTTGACCTGCGTTATCAGAAATTGCTGCTATAAAGGAATTTTCTTTATTATGTTTGAGCTGATTTGCTAAATATTTGCCTGATTTATTATTGTAGTCAAAGATTCAGATTAAGTTTTGTATTTTGGAGTTTTTCCCATAAAAGTTCAGAAGGGTTAGCTGCGTATTCTTCCGTAAGTTTTTTGATCTTTTCTTCAAGTGTTTTTTCTGCTATCTGTTCCTGTTTTTTCTTAAAAGAAGAGTATGATATAATCTTCCCTCTAATGACAGCCTTGCCAGTTTCCCAGAGTAAGGACGGTGATATTTCTGGGGAGTCGTTTGTCAATAGAAAGTCCTCCCATTCTTTTCTTATAATTTTTTCAAATTTACTGTCATTAAGTAATGAAGTGTTAAAGCGCCATAGAGAGGATACTTTCTGATTAGAGTCACACTGCAGGGTGAGGGATATTGGGGCATGATCGCTAATAATTATAGGATGTATTTTAGATGACATCTTATGTACGATGGAATTATTTGAAAGAAAAAAGTCAATTCGGGAGAAGGATTTATGCACAGGGGAGAAGAAAATATATTCTTTTTTAGTTGGGTTATTCAGTCTCTATACATCTCCTATTCCAAGATCTTCCATGTAATCCATTAATACTTTAGCAGATCGAGATGGTTTTGTATTTGAGCACTTACTAGATCTGTCCAATGATGTGTTGAGCGCCAGATTGAAGTCACCTCCGATGATTAAAGATGAGTCTGCAGAAAGGTCTGAAAGCTCTGAGAAAATTCTATGGAAAAAATCAGGGTCATCATTATTGGGGGCATATAGATTAAGAATTGTGAAACATTTATTATAGATTACTACTTTGATAATAATATATCTACCCTCTGGGTCTATGACGGAGTTGATTATGTTAACGGGTAACCTTTTGTTGAGAAGAACCGAGACTCCTCTTTGTCTGGAATTGAAACATGAATTATATATCTTGTTAAAATTTGAATCTGTCAGGGATTTTTCTTCTGATTTAAGTAAGTGAGTTTCTTGAAAGAAGACAATGTCTGCATTTAATCTTGATACATAGTCAAATATCTTAATCTTTTTAGCCTGTGAGCGAATGCCACGCACATTCCAAGAAGTTACTGTAAACTGATACATAGAATGAGGTGAGTGTTAGTCCATACAGGTGTGAGCATAAGTGAGAATCTGTGAGCATTTGTGCACTGTGTTGTAAAAAGCTTGGATGCAAGGAAAGAAAGAAGAGGAGACATATTTATCATGCGATAGCACCACGGGGTAAAGGACTGGATTGAATAGGTTAGTGAAAAGCACAAACATACAATGACAACAACCAATATCAGAAGAGTAAAAGGAGCAAGGGGTAATTATAGGAGGTGTAGGAGGTGGGGGGTGTTGTGGGTGTTGAGTGAATGTGAAAGAAAAAAAGAGTGAGGGGTTCGAGACGAGTGAGTTGACATGAGGGTAGAGAGTGTCCTGTGAGAGAGTACGTGCCAAAAAGTGTTTACCAAATCTAAGCCAATATGTAGCATACATACAAACATACATACACATACGTGTTCTATATACCTATCCATGTTTTTATTTTAGTGTTATTATTATTTGTATGTATTTATTTATTTTAATTATTATTATTGTTATATATATATATACATATATTTTTTTAATTTTTTTTTTTTTTTTATGGAGTTATCATTATTTTATATATATTTTCTCTCTATATATATAATATCTATCTATATATATATATATACACATATACATACATACATATATATACACATACACATACATATAAACATATATACATAGACATATACATACATATATACATACACACATACATACACACATACATACATATACATGCACATATATACACACATACACATACACACATAAACATATACACATACATATATATATATATATATATACACATACATATACATACACACACATCTACATACACATACATATATAAACATATGCATATACACACACATACATACATACATATGTATACATATATACATACACTTACACACACACATACATACACACTTTTTTTTTTTTTTTTTAAATGTATTTATTGTTTTTATTTGCCCTTTTTTTTTTTTTTTAATGTACAGATATATACATACACACACATACAACATATATATTTATTTTAATTTTTTTTTAAATAATGCTACCTTAGCTTCACCATAAGTGGAGAATTATCCTTTCAATGTTAACTCACATAACACCTGTGTTTTTTTTTTTTTTCTTTAACTTCATTATTATTATTATTTTTAGATTTGTCTTTCTCAGTAGAGCCAGGGCGTGACGTTTAAGTCCCTAAACAGTTGGCCATCTATGTAAAGCTTGTCTACGACCAGTTTGGAATTTTTGCCTTTCTGTCGGTTTTCTTTAAAGATAGGATACAGGGTTTTTCGACGTTCGTTTATTTCCCGAGGGAATTGATCATTCATGCCGAATTGCGTACCTTTAGGTTCCCGACCTTTACTTTTAACCTGGATCTTCTGTTGAAAGTGCTCAAATTTGGCAATGATGGGACGTGGACGGTTTCCTCTCCGTGGTCCGAGGTGATGGACACGGTGAAATGTGATGTTTTTCACGGTTTCTGCCGGGATTTTAAGCGCCGACGACATGAAGTCTTTCAGCAGAGCATGTGGGTCATCGTTGGGGGTTTCTGGAATACCTGAGAATATTACGTTGTCTCTCATACTGCGAGATTGGATATCCAGGACTGATTCTTTAAGAAACTTGTTTTCTTTTTTCAGCTCTTTTACCTCGGAGCTCACCGCAGATAAAGCCGAATGGATATCATGATTATCTTTTTGTAAGTCCTGGATTTGTTGATAGGCAAATTCCAGGCTGACTTTCATTTCCTGAACGTCTCGGTGCAGTAAGTCGAGCACATCCAGCCTCGTAATTATGGTCTGTAGGAGTTCCGTGTGGGATTCTACCTCGAGGTCTGATGTATCGGTGGCTGAATCGTTTTTCCGGCGCTTCGCCGACTTACCTGATGATCTAATGTTCTTTCTACCAGTTCACTGCAGTTCACACAAGATATAGTTTCATAATCATTCATTTCATTCATGTCAAAAAGAGGAGAAATTCATTTCTGGTTTATCTATTAAAGCTGTTTTAATTTAATATATGTTGATTTGGACATTTCTGATTTAAGATCAGAAAAACATTTGTTTGATGTGTGTTTTGTTTCTATGTTTATTATTATTAAATAATGTAATAATGTGAAAGTTGTGACTTTTTAGGACATTAGTGATTTTAAATGAAATATTCAAAATCAAACTAAAACATAAATATTGTTGTGGTTCCTATTTTTTTCTTAGTCTTTATATATTTTAGGTTTAAAAATAAAATAATTACTGGTCTATGGAGGAGATATTTTTATGTGAAACATTTCAAATCTAACTTTGAAACAAAGGCTGAACTTTTTATTAAAAAGTTTCTCAACCAAAATGTATTTTAGTTTATTTTCCTAATTTGATATTACAATTTAAGTTTTTTAGTTTGTTCAATAATTAGTATTTTATCTTATTTAATTAATGTATTCGTTTTTTAATTAAACATGAGACAAATTACAGAATTATTAGCGTTATCTATAAAACCTTATGGGATTGAACATATAGTTTTGATTTAATGATTTCTAAACTGATGTGTTTCATGTTAACATACACCAACATATTTTAGCAGCATCAGCATTATTGTTTTCTGTGACGTGTCCTTCAGTCTTTACTTGTTTTATCAGGAGGGAATGATTAGAACACTTTAGTTTAGTCTTTTCCCAGCAGCAGAGTTTTTTCAGAGTGTTTCCTTTTGAGGGAGAGTTCATTCTGTATTTGTCCATAGTATCCATAGCAACGGTCATCTACCAATCACTAACAGCCACTGGTAGATGGCATGTCCAGATCAGTCAGATCAGATTATTTATCATTATTCTTATTTCATATTATTATTATTATTATTATTATTATTATTATTATTATTATTATTATTATTATTATTATTATTATTATTATTATTATTATTATTATTTCGATGTCATGTTTTTGTAGGAAACAGTTTGTTCTTTCTTCTGAGTTTAACATAATCAAAACTATCTGGATGGAGCCATTTTGAGTCTATAAGTTTTTATAATGTGTGTTTGGCTATTTTCAAAAAAACAAAGTTGTCCTGATTTTTTATTTTATTTTATTATTACCCAAGAGGTTTTTGGTAAATTGTCATTATAACAAAAGTATTTTGTCTTGTCATATTTGGTGCCTTTGGAGATCAACTTATTTATTTATTTATTGACTTATTTAAGTATTTGTTTACTTATTTCTTTATTTAATTCATTCATTTTTATATTTATTTGTGTCTCAGTCTTCATTTATTCATTTAATTCATTTTTAGCCTATTCTAGTTGTAAAAGTCAAAGTAGTAAAATATATTTAAACTAAAGTATTTTATAATTATTATTTCTAGTGTTAATTATTTGTGTAAAGTTGTTCAGCTAATGTTCAAATCTATGTTTCTTTTTATTTTATTTTTTTTCATGTGTGTTTATGTGTAGATATATATGTATGGGTGTATATGTATTTTATCAATCTCTATTTATCATTTATATATGGGTGTGTAATTATATGTGTTAGTGTATATATATGTACATTTATGTGAATGTTGTGAATGTTGAAGTTTTAGATACAAAGTCATAAATATATTTTATCAAGATTATTGTTATTATTTATTAAAGAGAAGTGTTGAGAGGTTAGTAAATTATACTCCTGTGAATATGTATTGATGTCTTATGTTTAATTTTCCTTTTTATTATGTTTTTGAAATAATCACTATATACAGTCAATCAATAGGTTTGTTTATTCATTTATTTATCATTGTAATGTATTAGAATTCATAAGACAAATGTATTTCTAAAGGGATAATTATGATTTAGTGTGTGATATTATCCACATTCAAAAACTAAAAAGAATAAAAATATGTACGACTACCAAACTTATTTAAACTGCAAAGGACCAAATAGTGTATATATACATATATATAATAGTGTACAGTTAAGATCAGAGGAGGTGGAACCAATCAGTGAGGATGAAGAGAGGAACACTTTGAAGGAGATGAAGAAGGTGAAGCTGTTGAAGACAAACCAGTAGAAACATGGAGAGCTTGATGGAGATGGCATCAGGTTTCTGAGCAGCACTTTGGACTCTTTAGGTGTGTAAATCACTGCCTGTGTTTGCTCCTGCAGGGCGGACCATGGAGGAGAGCAGAGGATCAAAGCTGGTGTGAGGAAGTGTAAGTGTGTGTGTGTTCATTCAAAGTGTCCTCATGAAGCTCTGAGTGAATGAACATGTCAGTGATACAGAGACAATGAAGCATCACATGATCAACTGTTGTTTCTTTGTGTCTCATCAGATTTCTGTCGCATTCACCTCGACACAAACTCCATCAACAGAAACCTCAGACTGTCTGACAACAACAGGACGGTGACATGTGTGAAGAAGGAGGAGCTTTATCCTGATCATCAGGACAGATTTGATATCGATCAGGTTCTGTGTAGTACTGGTCTGACTGGTCACTGTTACTGGGAGGTGGAGTGGAATGGAGATGTTTCTATAGCAGTGAGTTACAGAGGAATCAGTAGGAAAGGAGACAGTGATGATTGTTTGTTTGGATTTAATAATCAGTCCTGGAGACTGAGATGTTACAGTGGTTTTTACATCTTCAGACACAATAACATTGTCACACGTACCTCCTGTCCCTGTGGTTCCTCTGGTAGAGTAGGAGTGTATGTGGACTGTCCTGATGGACGTCTGTCCTTCTATGAAGTCTCCTCTGACTCTATGACACTCATCCACACCGTCTGTACCTCCTTCACTGACACTCTGTATCCTGGGTTTGGGATTGGGTCCATTGGTTCCTCAGTGTCTCTGAGTCCTCTGTGAGACAGACAGACAGACACAGATAGACAGACAGACAGACAGACAGAGAGACAGTCACACAGACAGACAGACACACACAGCTACACAGACAGACAGACAAACAGACAGACAGACACAGACAGACAGTCAGACACAGAGACAGACAGACAGAAGACAGACAGACACAGCTACAATGACAGTCAGACACACCGACAGACACACAAACAGGCAGACAGGCAGACAGACAGACAGACAAACACAGACAGACAGACACACCGACAGACACAGCCACACAGACATACAGACAGACACTTAGACAAACAAACACACAGACAGACACATAGACAGACAGACAAACAGATAGACATACACTTAGACAGACACATGGACAGACAGACAGTCAAACACACAGAGAAAGACAGACATTCAAACACAGCTACACAGACAGACAGACACACCGACAGACAGACAGACACAGCCACACAGACATACACGCAGACAGACAGACAAACAGTCAGACACATAGACTGACAGACACAGAGACACACAGGCAGACAGCCAAACAGACAGCCAAACAGACAGCCAAACAGACAGCCAAACACACAGACAGACAGACATACACTTAGACAAACAGACACACACATGGACAGACAGACAGACAAACACACACACACACACACACACACACACACACACACACACACACACACACACAGAGACAGACAAACACAGACAGACAAACACAGCTACACAGACAGACACACACACCGACAGACAGACAGAGAGACAGACAGACAGACAGCTACACAGACAGAAACACAGACACACAGACAACCCATACAACATAGACTGACAGACACAGAGACAGACAGGCAGACAGACAGACACACACACCGACAGACAGACAGAGAAACAGACAGACAGACAGCTACACAGACAGAAACACAGACACACAGACAACCCATACAACATAGACTGACAGACACAGAGACAGACAGGCAGACAGACAGACACACAGAGACAGACAGACACTTAGACAAACAAACAGACACGCAGACAGATAAACAGGCAGACAGACAGAAAGACACACACTCACACACAGAGCCACACAGACAGACAGACAGACACACACAGCTACACAGACAGACAGGCAGGCTGACAGACAGACAGGCAGACAAACACAGACAGACAGACAGACAGACAGACAGACAGACAGACACACACAGTTACACAGACAGACAGGCAGGCTGACAGACAGACAGGCAGACAAACACAGACAGACAGACAGACAGACACACCGACACTGACAGACAGACAGACAGACACACACAGCTACACAGACAGACAGACAGACAGACACACACAGTCACACAGACAGACAGACACAGCTACAAAGACAGACAAACAGACACACACACACACAGACAGACAGACAGACAGACAGACAGACAGACAGACAGACAGACAGACAGACAGACAGACACATAGACTGACAGACACAAAGACAGACAGACAGGCACTTAGACAAACAAACACACAGACAGACAAACAGGCAGACACACACACACACAGACACCGACAGACAGACACACACAGCTACACAAACAAACACACAGACAGACAAACAGGCAGACACACACAGCTACACAAACAAACACACAGACAGACAAACAGGCAGACACACACACACACAGACACCGACAGACAGACACACACAGCTACACAAACAGACACACACACAGCTACAGCTCTTATAAGATTCATCCAACACTATTTTGAAGTCAACATGATATATTGTCTTTCTGCTAGAGCTGTTAGCGTCAGACGCTACTAAAATTGGAACCCTCTGAGAACACAAAGCATGAGGTCACATCTGTCTCATGTTCTTCTTCTCCACAAAAGTGAAACTGTTCCTAATTCACATGTTTTATTATGAATGATGATAAATGTGTACAGAATAAAGCAGATGATGTTAGTCCATCACCTGAGGATTATAGAGGGGATACATTTTCTATCAGGCACAGTGAGACAGGCTGAAATCATTTGTATCTCCTGATAACATATTCTGGTCCACAGTCCTGTATCACCATGTGTCTGTGTTGAGAATGTCTGAATAAATGCTATGAAGTTATGATGATCAACAGAGGCTGAATAAAAAAATACACCAATATCTAAAGATCAGATCTCCTGTGTAAAGGAAAGTGAGTTACATCAACAACTACTGTGGGCAGTGCTGCAGTAAGTTCATCAGAACATCATTGAGTGAAAAAGGTGGATCTGAGTCTGACAGTGTGTTCAAATGTTCACAGTGGTGTTGATTTTACTGTATCACAAGTTGGACACATTGATCTAAAGACTGAATTACAGCGTGTTTGAGTCTAGAACCCAGAGAGTATTTAGCTAACGTTTAGTTAGCAGGCTGGTCGCCTAGCAACATTACACTATCATAGAAAATGGAGAATATATGACATTGTCAAGCAGATCTATGAATACTATTAACTTTAACAACACGTAATTTACAGAATAGCATTATTATTATTATTATTATTATTATTAATATTATTATTATTGTGTGTATTTAGCTCAAACTGTCTTTTTAGTGTTAATCTACTGTCTGGATTATATCAGTTTTGTCTCTGCTTATGTACATGGTTTTGTCGTTAGATTTAGATTAAGATGAAATTAGATGTTCTGAAAATAAAATTTAATTATTGTATGTTGAAAAAGAAACCATGAATAATAATCCATCTTCTTGACAATCAAAGCATGATTGTAACAATCCACATTTAGTTTTATAATAAGCTAAACATAGAAATGTAGCTCCGCCCTTCATGCGCGCTCCCACAGCAGGGGATACAGATTCTGTTGGGGGTCACTACTTTGGTACGACAAAGTCCAAAATGCTTGACCATCACATGATTCATGTAAACTCAGTTTGATCTGGAAGTTCGTGGTGGGCAATTTGAATCCATTGACATATCTGGGATTTTTGGTAGTTTGTCGTCAATAACTGCATTGATTGACAATATTTTTACTGTACACCATCATATGTATGTGTATATATAATATATGTTTATGTAGTTCCATAAACAGTTTTTTTCCGGAATGTAAATTTGTATTCATGAAAAAAATGTTAAAAAGTATGTTTATTTGTATTGTATACAGTATGTGTTCTGTCAAACTGCCTGTGAGCTGCCTTTCACCCTCCTGATAAGCAGGGGAGGGGCCTTGTGGAAGCCCCTCCCACATGTGAGTGTGCACACCTGATTTTTTTTAAGCACAAACCAGCCACTGTGGGAGCATGGAGGCAATGGCAATGCATGCCTCAGAGAAGAAAGTTCCGTTTCCTCAGCTGGGACTAAACTTTGTGCAAAAACTCTTATTATGAATGGATGGGCAGCTGGTAAGCACCTACATAACCACAAGCATAAAAAACTTCTGTTAGTTGGACAATTCATTTAAAATAGACAGAAAACGGATTGACATTGTTTGGCATTGAAAAAATTAAGTTGAATGCATTTTTTTCTTCTTAATTTATTTATAAAGTTTAGCAAATTGTTTACTGTTTACTGGCAAATGCAATGATTATTATTAAGTTTGATGCTTGTTTCATTTAAAGGGTTATCATGTTTATTTCCAGTGCCATGTTAACTGCAGAGATAAGCTAAGATACAATGGCTACAAATATTTGGTTAAATAAGTAAGTAAAAAATGTTTTACATTGTTAAAAATGCTGTGGTTTAAAAATACCTGAGTTAAAAGTACTAAGTTAACTTACTACTAACAATCTGATTTTGTTAAAGAATTTAGTTAAGAAAGGGTGAAAAGCTAAATTTGATTTCAATTCACAAATGGTTGTCTAATTGGTTTTGTACTGTGTATTTTCTTTTTGAGGTTTTTCACCTGAACTGATGTTCTGACCCACAGAAATTACGTTAAATAAAAAGGAAAAGTAATTGAAGGTCTGGTTCATTGAGTGAAGTCCAGGAATCCACATCCAATAAAGAGCAGTTCCCTCAAGTCAGGAACAGCACAAAAATTGAGATTGACTTGACAGTGAAAAACCAGTAAATACTGGATAAGAACCAGAATAAGTTGTGGTGAATCTGCAAGGTCCAGAGGGAAGAAAACTTCAAGTACTGGCCTGAGAGCAGTGAGACCTAAAATGGCAGCCTCTATAACTTTGCAGCAACTAAAAGCCATCCGAACATCTGCAAAACGTCAATTCTCCAGATTGGCAAATAATGTGACCAGAATGCACACTTTGATGTCCGAGGAGGAGCTCAAAGACAGTTTCACAAAACTCACACTAGAGACAAACAAAGTCATTGAAGCTAATGATGATGTTGAAGCCCAGTACATGGCAGAAAATGAATCTGAGCGGAACGAAGAAGCGCTAGATGAGGCGCAAAAAGCCGACGTAGAGAAAACTGCAACTGAGTGTGAAAAGAAACTAAAAGAGCTGAAAGACTTAATTCAGAGTACATTGTGGGCCAACTATGGAGAAGATGAGCTGACGCTGGCAGTGCAGACAGCAGAGACCGAGGCAGAACGTGTGATGACCATTGAACCCAGTGAAGACAAAGAAGCCTTTGATTTCATGGTTGAGCATCTCAAGAGCATGGTGGAGACTGCAAAGAAGTCACAAATAAAGTGGAAATGCTGGGCGCCCCCTGCAGAGCATAAAGAGTTTCATGGTCGAATCAGAGAACTTGAGGTTATCCTCCCCAAGCTCACATCAAGGAAGGCAGACTTCATTCGGGCAAAGGCCAGAAAAGACTCATCAAGATTGATGGATACATCTTTGGTCAACTACTCAACCCCAATCATCAGACTAAAACCAGCATCCCTGCCCAAATTTACTGGAGTTAGACGTGAGTTCTATCGCTGGAGGAGGGACTGGGAGTCACTCCAAGCTCAAGGTGAACCATCGGGGTCAAGAGAAATAAAGAAATTCCAGCTCATCGACAGCATTGATGAGAAAGTTATAAAAGATCTTCGCCTCTCAAGTCACAACACCGCAGATGACCTATTTCGTGTCATGGAAAATCGTTTTGGTAATAAAACAAGTATTGCTATTGAGATTGTGGAAGAAATCCAAAGTACCCCGGTTATTAGATCTCATCAACCAAAGAAGATAATTGAGCTCATACAGACAGTTGAGAAAGCCCTCTCAGACCTGAGTGACCTTGATGAAGTTGGTGCAATAAAAAATCCACTTGTCATCAGGTCTATTGAAAGTAAACTCCCTGATGTGCTAAAGAAGGAGTGGCTTCTTCATGCAGCAGAAAAAGGCAATGCCCTAACTCAAGCACGAAGGTTTGACTATCTCCTCACTTTCCTTAAGAGCCAGGAAGTCATTTATGAACAACTGGATCAGTTAAGTGACGAGCCACCCAAGTCTAGGCCCGAACAAAGACAAGCCCGAACCAGGGCCTCAAACCAAGCCAGCAGCCAATCATTGGGATGTGTGGTCTGTGGAGAAGGAGGGCATAGAAGAAAGCTCTACTTCTGCAGAAAATTCCACGTGCTAAAGCTGTCTGAAAAGAAGGATGCAGTGAGAAAGCTTGGAGGATGCAAAAGATGCCTTGAAGTTCATTCAGATTGTGATGGCTGTTCCAAGACTGAGTTCATCTGCAAAGATCCAAGCTGCAAGGGAAGTTCTGGGCATCACATCTATCTCTGTCCAAATCAGGAGAAGGCTAAACATGGAACAGTGGGAGGAGGCAACAACCGGAAGAGTTATACAGAAGCTCAAGAAGAATTTGTTCAAAAACTTCCTCCTGAACTTGCCCAACAGTGTCGACACGTCTTTTCAAACACTGCATCAAGAAATGTACAGATCTCCAGTCGACGAAATATCCTGGAAGAATACGGTATAGCAGAATGGCCAGTAATCATGATGCTGCTTGAGGTCACTGCAAATGCAGGTCAAAAGGTTGGAACCCTAATTGACCTTGCGTCAGACACCAACTACATCACACTCAAAGCGGCAAAGCGCTTAAAGTTGAGAAGCGAAGCCATTACGCTTGTTGTCCATGGAGTTGGAGGTATGGAGGTCACAGTAAAAACAATGCGATACCTCCTAAAGATCAGTGTCCGTAATGACAAATCGACCTATAACTCCCACCAGCTAGTCTGCTATGGACTTGATGATATCGCAGACATCCACCATCCTGTCACAGCCAAGCAACTCCAGAAGTTTTTCCCAGATATCCCCCTCTTTGAATTACAAAGACCAAAAGAAGTAGACCTTCTAATTAGTCACAAGGAAGGTAGACTGGCTCCTCAGAGGGTGAGCATGGTGGGAGACCTTGTGCTATGGGACGGCCCACTTGGGAAAACAGTTGCTGGCAGCCATCCTGAGCTTTCTGAACAAACCACCATTTCAGCTCATGCATCGCAAACCCACTTTGCAAGATCAATGAGGACAGCAGCTGTAAACTACAAAGAACTTACCCACTCCTCACCTACTATCAAGCACTCATACGCTACAACCACTGCTCAAGACTTCCTTAACTGGTGGAAGTGGGATAGTATCGGCGCTGCCTGCAATCCAAAATGTGGCGGTTGTCGGTGTGGAAACTGCCAACCTGGTGGTAAGGACATGACCCTAGCAGAAGAGCGGGAATTGGAGGTCGTAAAGAGTGGTTTGACCTATATCAGTGCTGATGAACACAGTGAGAATCCCCATTGGCATGCAAGCTATCCATGGCTCGATGATCCATCCACTCTGCCAAACAATAGAAGAGGAGTGGAGGCAACCTTTCTCAGAACAGAAAGAAAGCTTTCCAAAGAACCACTGTGGAAGGCAGCTTATACTGCTCAAGTACATGAAATGGTTGACCGTCATGCAGCAAAGAAACTGTCCAGAGAAGAGCTACTTACTTGGACTGGACCTCTTTGGTACATAAGCCACCTCATCGCTCCCAACCCACACTCTGTGACAACTCCGGTCAGACTTGTCTGGAATAGCAGTCAGAAATACCAAGGTCAGAGTCTTAATTATCATCTGCTAAAAGCTCCAGATGTCCTGAACCTAATCAGAGTAGTCCTACTAAAGTTTGGTCTGGGCTACACAGTGGGTGAAGACAAGCGACATGTCATGGTGAAAATCAACTTCTCAAAGCGGAAGAAGAAAATGAGACTTGGGCAAGACCTTTTGCTGAAGGAAGTAAGAGATCAGACACCAGACCCACTGAACAGGCGGGAACTGCTCAGCCAAGTTGCTGGACTTTATGATCCAATTGGCTTGATGACACCTGCAAAGCAAAAGGGAGCAATTTTGGTCAGAAGGGCTTTTCAGGAGGCAAAGCCAAAGAACTGCTTTGCCAAAGACACTTGGGACCTCCCCCTGTCAGACGAGCTCCGCAGAGGCGCTATGAATTTGTTTGAAGAATATGTTCAATTAGGACAAATCAAGTTCACCAGAGCCCTGACACCACTTGGGGCCATAACTGAGCCGCTTGCGGTAACCTTCTCAGACGGCAGTGAGTCTTCCTATGGTGCTGTCTTATATCTTCGATGGGGTTGCAATGGAAGCATCACAGTTAGACTCGTGGAGTCAAAAGCAAAATTGACGCCTCTCAACCAGAAGGAAGACACTGTCAAGGCAGAATTGTGTGGTGCTTCGCCAGCCGCCTGAAAAAGTACTTTGAACAACACTCGCAGATCAAAGTCAAACAGTGGTACCATTTTTTGGACAGCCAGACAGTCCTTTGTGCTATTCAATGCGAAAGTTATGGTTTTCAAACATTCTTTGCAAACAGGATCGGAGAGATCCAGAGTAGCACGAAAGTACAGGACTGGTGGTGGATCCCTGGACAAGCCAACATAGCTGACATCATCACTCGAGGGGCAGAGCCAAAAGAGTTGGCCGAGGATTCAGAGTGGCAGAAAGGGCCAAAGTTCCTGAGTCTCCCTGAAAATGAGTGGCCAGTTATGTCGGCAAAAGATGTGTCTGTAGCTGCCAGAGAAGGTGTTAATCAAATACAGAAAAAATCATTTGTGGCAGTACTGACCAGAGCTCAAGCAAAGGCAATCCCACCAAAGAAAAGTCACCGGCCACCTGCTGGGGTAGCGGTGCAGAACTTACTGAATGAAAGACGATTCAGTGTCCTGTCACGTCTTCTAAAGACTGTTGCCTTGGTCTGGAGAGCAGCCAAAAAGTTTGCAGGCTCCAGCCAAATCCTAAAAACACCAAAGTGGGAGGCCATCCCGGAGGATGGAGTTATCATGGCCGCAGAAAGGCAAGATGTGTTAAGAGACATTTTCCTTGCAACACAGCATGGGGTGATCTTCCCTGCCACCACAACTGACCGCTTGGTAGTTTACAGAGAGCCAGAAACTGGGTTGCTAACCTGCGGTGGAAGAATTCAAGCCTTTAAAGAAGAAGGTGTCACAGTCCCACTCTTACCACCGGATGCATGGATCTCAACATTACTGGCACGGGAGGCTCATAGCAAAGGTCACGAGGGTATAGCTGCAACTCTACTGCAGATGAGGAAGACAGCCTGGGTCGTTCAAGGGCGGAGAGTAGCCAAAAAAGTTGTTGAAGGCTGTGTATCTTGCAGAAAGTATAAAGTAAAAAGATGTCGACAAGTAATGGGTCACTTACCACATGAAAGATCCAGTCCCACCGCTCCCTTCGAGTTCACTGCAGTTGATCTCTTTGGACCTTACTTGGTCAAAGACGATGTCAGGAAACGAGTTACACTGAAAGTATGGGGTGTTGTTTTCAGCTGTATGGCCAACAGAGCTATCCACACAGACCTGGTGAGCAATATGTCAACAGGGAGTTTCCTGATGGCATACCAGAGGTTTACCGCAATTAGAGGGCACCCAAGAAAGATCTGGTCTGATGCTAGGACAAATTTTGTCGGCGCAAAGCCTATTCTAAATGAACTTTACCAGTTTCTAAACCAAGAAAAAGCTGCTCTCGAAGAGACAGCTGCGAAAAATAGCACCATCTGGGAGTGGCAGATCCAGCCGGCAGATTCTCCTCACCGCAATGGGGCAGCTGAAGCGGCTGTCCGTGTTGTCAAAAAGGCACTCCAAAGCTTAGACAAAGAGAATGGACTCACTTTCAGTGAATTTCAAACTGCCTTACAGCTTGCCGCCAACCTCGCCAATGAACGTCCAATTGATGCCAGGGTGCAGAGCCGTGAAGATGTAGTACAATACGTGACTCCTAACATGCTACTCTTGGGTCGTGCCTCTCCAGGAGGCGATATCCAAACTTTTGATTTTACAAGTTATTCTTACAAAAGACTAAGAGAGATGCAGTGCCAAGTCAACAAGTTCTGGAGGTCATGGAGTCAGCTGGCGGGCCCTAATCTGTTTGTGAGAAGCAAGTGGCATACCTTGCACAGGAACATTGCTGTTGGTGATATTGTGTGGATCTGTGATCAGAATGCCATGAGGGGCCAATTCAAACTTGGACGGGTGGAGAAAGTCAACCCTGATCAAAAAGGCATCGTCCGAGATGTACATGTGAAGGTGGTTCAAAGCTCCTGCGTCCCGACAACCCGACCTTCCGTGGCCCGCAAACCAATGGTCCAAAGCGGACCGAGCATCCAATCTACAGTTCTACATAGAGATGTCCGGCGGCTGGTGGTTCTTCTACCAATCGAGGAACAAGATGAAGACAACGGGGAGCATCACAAAGGACTTTAATGGGCAGGTTGCAGTTGTCGATTCGTGCGGTCTTCCCAGCAGTTCCTGCATGAAGACCGAGTGGGAGGTGTTCTGTCAAACTGCCTGTGAGCTGCCTTTCACCCTCCTGATAAGCAGGGGAGGGGCCTTGTGGAAGCCCCTCCCACATGTGAGTGTGCACACCTGATTCTTTTTAAGCACAAACCAGCCACTGTGGGAGCATGGAGGCAATGGCAATGCATGCCTCAGAGAAGAAAGTTCCGTTTCCTCAGCTGGGACTAAACTTTGTGCAAAAACTCTTATTATGAATGGATGGGCAGCTGGTAAGCACCTACATAACCACAAGCATAAAAAACTTCTGTTAGTTGGACAATTCATTTAAAATAGACAGGAAACGGATTGACATTGTTTGGCATTGAAAAAATTAAGTTGAATGCATTTTTTTTCTTCTTAATTTATTTATAAAGTTTAGCAAATTGTTTACTGTTTACTGGCAAATGCAATGATTATTATTAAGTTTGATGCTTGTTTCATTTAAAGGGTTATCATGTTTATTTCCAGTGCCATGTTAACTGCAGAGATAAGCTAAGATACAATGGCTACAAATATTTGGTTAAATAAGTAAGTAAAAAATGTTTTACATTGTTAAAAATGCTGTGGTTTAAAAATACCTGAGTTAAAAGTACTAAGTTAACTTACTACTAACAATCTGATTTTGTTAAAGAATTTAGTTAAGAAAGGGTGAAAAGCTAAATTTGATTTCAATTCACAAATGGTTGTCTAATTGGTTTTGTACTGTGTATTTTCTTTTTGAGGTTTTTCACCTGAACTGATGTTCTGACCCACAGAAATTACGTTACGTTAAAAAGGAAAAGTAATTGAAGGTCTGGTTCATTGAGTGAAGTCCAGGAATCCACATCCAATAAAGAGCAGTTCCCTCAAGTCAGGAACAGCACAAAAATTGAGATTGACTTGACAGTATGTATAGCTTTGAATTTTTTTTAAATTTTCTTTAAATAAGGGGTCATTAAAAAACATCACATCCAGACAGGACACACACAGCATCATTGGTCCTCACCATGCAGCATCAATAGTCCTCACCATGCAGCATCATTAGTCCTCACCATGCAGCATCATTGGTCCTCACCATGCAGCATCATTAGTCCTCACCATGCAGCATCATTGGTCCTCACAATGCAGCATCATTGGTCCTCACCGTGCAGCATCATTGGTCCTCATCATGCAGCATCGTTGGTCCTCACCGTGCAGCATCATTGGTCCTCATCGTGCAGCATCATTGGTCCTCACCGTGCAGCATCATTGGTCCTCATCATGCAGCATCATTGGTCCTCACCATGCAGCATCATTGGTCCTCACCATGCAGCATCACAGCAGTAGTAGTGGGAAATTATTACATAGAATAGGTGTGATTACTAATATAATTCATATAAAATGTTCAGTATGATATTTAATGTAATATCACAGTATAATACACATTTGAAACACACCTTGTCATGTTTTCATGACTCATCATGGTCTGTTGATGCTCTATCATATGAAACCAGTCCTGTGACATCACTAATCCCTGTGCTCCTACAGTAGGTCACTTACACTCTAACAATATTACATGATTAGTATAACAACTTGTATAATACAGTAATAGCCTATATTACTTTTAGTATTAAGTATAGTTCCTCGTTTAGTATAATTTAATTTCAACATTGTTGTTCTATTTTAAACTTCTATGTGATTTCAATCTCAAAAGTTCTAAAGTGCATCACAGACTGTCTAATCTACTGTAGCTTCAATGTGCTACAATGATAAACTGATCACTTCAGGGACTAAATGTGAGGCTCAATGAGCCACCATTGCTGTAAATAAAACAACCATTGGAGTGAACGAGTTGTTGCTACTCTCTGGTTGTGTCCTAATGTTTCCTCCTATCTCCTTTCCTATCTCCTTTCCAATCCACTGTTCCTTCACCCCTGGAAGTGTTTAAGTCGTGGCCATGATAAAGAGCGTCCAAGTTCTCTTTAAGCTCAGGAAAAAAGAAACACACACCAGGGCATTTACGGAAACTCACGATGACCTAGATCATGTAAGTTATCAATGCAATAATATCAACAACTTTAAATAAATAATCTAAAACCCATATATTATTATATGTAGACATATAATCAGATTGTAACTGACATAAAACAGACACTCTGTGATTTTAGAAAAAGGATCAGAGACATTTTTATCCACGTGATGTTTTATTCAACATAATTCATATTAGTGAGTAGAAGGTGAGTGTGATCAACTATTCTCAATGTGACGTTCTTTGGTTTACATTTAGTTCCTCGTAGCCATGGTAACCTCTTTTCCTTTGATTTACATTAATTCCTGTGATTTATGACATTATATCAGTGGAAAGTGTTAGAAATGAGCTTTTAGTCCATTTTAGGAAATGTGTAGTTTTTTCACCACGACAGACGTCACTAACCTTCACCACCGTCAGATTATTACGTCACCTAGTGGAAGTGTGTCTGATTGTCAAAACAAACGTGATGGCCTTTTCCTAACTCCTCTCCTAACACCTTTCCTTAACCCTGTGATGTCATCCACGAGGGTTAAGGAAAAGTGGATAGGAAAGGAGATAGGAGGGACTATTAGGACACACCTCTCTCTATACGGCTCTGATCGTCTCCAGGCAGCCATTAGCAGGAAGCTGCTGCACTGAGGAAACCATTTCTCATGAAAATTATCATTTAAATCTTGTAAATGACATGACATTGCAAATTTAAAGACACATTGTGCTCAAAATAATTGATTGCGTATTCAAAAAAATAATAATATTTAAAAAAAAAAGATGGGGAGCAGGCAGCGCCCTAGTGTCCTCTGTGTATGTTATTTACAATGACCTGATGAAAGTCGTTGGACCCAAAGCTTGATGAATATAAAGAGTTGCTCAGATCTAAGTGTGTATTAAACCAGTTTTTTTTGTACTTCAATAAATTTAAATTCCTTTTAAAACTTTCACAACCCCTTTTTTCCTAAATCTTATCAGTGTTTATAATTATATGAAATATGTTTTCATACAGTTCAAGCCTTTGAATGCTACCTTATTAAAATGTTTGTTGTGTTAATTTAAGTCATGCTCTGATTTTGTTTGGTCACTGATTTTTTAGTTCCTGTCAATTCCCTTTTAAAACTCATGACTTAAACTGTACAGAACACCAAGCCTTTTGGTGAGGTTTTCAGCAGAGCTTTCCCCCCTGGTGTGACAGACCTCTCTGAATATGGTGGGGGTAATGCAGCACCTCCTTAGTTGGTGCCACTCAGCACTGGAACTCTGCTCTAGTGTGATGTTCTCAGTTTTGTGTGATGTCACCAAAGATGTTTCAAGAGACGCCATATGATGGTGTTGATGTTCAGAGCAGATGAATGCACAGGTAGAGGGTACCAGCCTATAATCAGAGAGTGGCAGCTGTGGGGGAGGAGGGGCTACTGTATGTCCTTGTTGGCAGCTGGTATGACAGCACACTTACCTCTTACACCTGACCAAACATGGATTATACCAGAAGAACATCAATAGAACAAAAACAAGTTTCTATAAACATTGAAGCGATATCCATACATAAAGTGTCATTAAAAGGTTGGTTACCATGGTAACTGCTTTGTACCACTTCTGTTCAGTCTCTGTACAGCTGAACACTGGGAGAACAGCTGTGAGTAGTGGGCCGTCTGGTACGGTAGAACTGCCACGTGGCTGCACAAGGCTGTACCTGCCACACAGGTGTACTGGTATCTCTGAATCTTCACTGGTTTGAATCCCTGAGCACAATCTGTTAACAATAGCACGTGTTAGTTAGAGAACAACATGTATTGGCTGTAAGTGTAATAATAGAAAGACAACATTAAACAAGAATATTTGCATTTCCTGCAGAAAATGCAAGTGAGGATGCATGTGCTTGCCCCCGTCGCACCGCAATTTGAAAAAATGTGAAAAAAATTTAAATGAGTTGTAATAGGTTGAAAAGGTTGAAAAAGTTGAAAAAAAGTTGAAAAACTTAAAAAGGTTAAAAAGGTTGAAAAAAGTTGGCTTAGCATTAGCATTGTGTTAGCATTAGCATTAGCATTAGCATTGCATTAGCATTAGAATTTCGCTAGCATTGTGTTAGCATTAGCATTGCACTAGCAGTAGCATTGCGCTAACATTTGCATTGTGCTAGAATTAGCATTGCGCTAGCATTAGCATTGTGTTAGAATTGCGTTAGCATGAGCATTGCGCTAGCATTAACATTGCGCTAGCATTGTGTTAGCATTAGCATTAACATTACGCTAACATTAACATTGTGCTAGCATTACCGTTTGGGTAGCATTAACATTGTGCTAGCATTAACATTGCGCTAACATTAGCATTGTCTTATAAAAACTATTTATTTATAGTTAATCATGTAAGATATATATGTGTAATCTCACTTTACTTATTACATAGAAAAATACAAAATAAATGTTTAATTGAAATTATAAGAACCCAGAACATAATCTAGTTTCTGTGAGAACCATTAATTTTACATTATTTCTAAATATAAAACCTCGGTACATTAGGACAGTGGTTCACTAACTATATGTACCCATGGTACACCAAAGGACATGTAAAAATATTAAGTTACATCTATTGTATAACACGTGTTATCACTCATATCATGTACAATATTTGTAAATGTCCATTATTAATTATTAATGTCAAATAAAATGTGACAAAGACAACTATGAGGCTAAGCTATTTAGCAGAGACTAAGCTAGTTATCAAAGTCTAAACTGGTTTGCAGAGATTAAGCTAGTTAGCAGAGGCTAAGCTAGTTAGCAGAGACTAAACTAGTTAGCAGAGGCTAAGCTAGTTAGCAGAGACTAAGCTAGTTAGCAGAAGCTAAGCCATTTAGCAGAGATTAAGCTAGTTAGCAGATACTAAGCTATTTAGCAGAGGCTAAGCTATTTAGCAGAGGCTAAGCTAGTTAGCAGAGACTAAGCTAGTTAGCAGAGGCTAAGCTAGTTAGCAGAGGCTAAGCCAGTTAGCAGATACTAAGCTAGTTTGCAGATGCAAAGCTAGTTAGCAGAGACAAATCTAGTTAGCAGAGGCTAAGCTATTTAGCATAGACTAAGCTAGTTAGCAGAGACTAAGCTAATTAGCAGAGCCTACGCTAGTTAACAGAGACTAAGCTAGTTAGCAGAGACTAATCTATTTAGCAGAGGCTAAGCTAGTTAACAGAGACTAAGCTAGTTAGCAGAGGCTAAGCTAGTTAGCAGAGACTAAGCTAAATAGCAGAGGCTAAGCTAGTTAGCGGAGACTAAGCTAGTTAGCAGAGGTTAAGCTAGTTAGCAGAGGCTAAGCTAGTTAACAGAGACTAAGCTAGTTAGCAGAGGCTAACGATATCAATATTATTCAGACGAATGAATAATCAGAATCAGAATCAGAATCAACTTTATTGACCAAGAGTGTATGAATACACACAAGGAATTTGTTTTGGTGACCTGTGCGCTCTCAGATAGTGTAACATTAAATAATAATCAACTAGAATAAAGAAAAATAAATAAAAAAGAAGTATAAACATAAATATAAGAGTAGTTAGACTAATATGTGCAAACTAAATAAAAATAACAAGATAATAATAATAATAATAATAATAATAATAATAATAATAATAATAATAATAATAATAATAATGAAATAAAATACAAATACAATAATAATAATAATAAGATAATAGTGCAGTAGTGCATTGATGAGTAGTGCAAATAGGTGAACATTTAAATGAAAAAATTATGTCCATGAACATTTCGCAGTGACAGGTTGTTCCAGGGTTGTTATGTTTAGTTCCAGGTTATATCACAGTAACAGAAACAGGTCTGACACTCTTTGACTGTTTAGTGTTGATCAGAGTGACAGCCTGGGGGAAGAAACTGTTTTTATGGCGGGTAGTTTTGGCGTACAGTGATTGTAGCGTCTGCTGGAGGGGAGGAGTTTAAACAGATTGTATGCAGGGTGGGAGGGGTCTGCAGTGATACTACCTGCCCGTTTCCTGACCCTGGACAGGTATAAGTCTTGGATGGAGGGCAGATCAACACCAATGATCTTTTCTGCAGTCCTGATTATCCTTTGTAGTCTGTGTCTGTCTAGTTTGGTTGTAGATCCAAACCAGCCAGTGATGGAGGTGCACAGAACAGACTGAATGATGGAGGTGTAGAACATGATCAGCAGCTCCTGGGGCAGGTTGAACTTCCTCAGCTGTTGCAGGAAGTACATCCTCTGCTGTGCCTTTTTCCTGGTTGTGTCTATGTGGGAGGTCCACTTCAGGTCCTGTGAGATTGTGGATCCCAGGAACCTGAAGGAGTCCACGGTAGCCACTTTGCTATTCAGAATGGTAAGGGGGTGAGTGGGGGGGGATTTCTCCTGAAGTCCACTGTCATCTCCACAGTCTTGAGCGGGTTCAGTTCCAGATGGTTCTGACTGCACCAGAGAGCCAGCTGTTCCACCTCCGTCTGAAGGCAGACTCGTCCCCATCCCTGATGAGACCGATGACGGTGGTGTCGTCTGCAAACTTCAGGAGTTTCACAGAGGGTCCCCTGAGGTGCAGTCATTGGTGTAGAGGGAGAATGGAAGTGGGGAGAGAACACACCCCTGAGGGGCGCCAGTGCTGAGTGAACGGGTGCTAGATATGATGCTTCCCAGCCTTACTTGCTGCTTCCTGTCAGACAGGAAGTTGGTGATCCACTGACAGGTGGAGGCCGGCACTGTGAGCTGGGTGAGTTTCTGGTGAAGGATGTCCGGGATGATGGTGTTGAACGCAGAGCTGAAATCCACAAACAGGATCCTAGAGTAGGTCCCTGGGGAGTCGAGGTGATGCAGGATGTAGTTCAGTCCCATGTTGACTGCATCCTCGACAGACCTGTTTGCCCGATAGGCAAACTGCAGGGGGTCCAGCAGGGGTCTTGTGATGTCCTTCAGGTGGCTCAATACCAGCCTCTCAAAGGACTTCATGACTACGGACGTCAAGGCAATGGGTCGATAGTCATTGAGTCCTGTGATGGCAGGTTTCTTTGGGACTAAGATGATGCTGGAGCTTTTGAAGCAGGAAGGTACTTCACACAGCTCCAGTGATGTATTGAAGATCCGTGTGAAGATGGGGGCCAGCTGCTCAGCACAGGCTTTCAGGCAGGAGGGAGATACTCCGTCTGGTCCTGGAGCCTTTTTTTTTTTGTATATTCTGTTTATTACAGTTTTTCTTTTTTTTACAGGAACAATTACACAAACATTACACAGTAAACAAATGATACTGCACCAACAACAACAATAATAACAGAGCCGCGAGACTGGTCCCTATAGTAATGTATGTGGCAAACACAGCACAGTGAAATACTGCAACATTTACATATTTGCCCATAGCCTATGATGACATCTACCAATATAATATGTTCAAACCCAAATCAAACTTGTGTCCTCCGTTCAGTGGCAACAAATGAAATAAAATCAAATGAAGTTATCAATTTAAATCCAGATTATAATTGAGTCCGAGAAGTTCCAGTGGTTTTCTCCATTCCTGCAAAAAAAGATGAGTCCTTCCATTGATGCAATGTCCAAGTTTTTCCAGAGTCACAACCTCCGAGATCAGAGATTTCCACACAGAGATAGAAGGAGGGTCCTCTCCAACCCATTTCACCATTATAGCTTTTCTTGCTAGCATTAAAAGGGACTGGATTACATTTTCATTATTTTTTAAAGAGGCAGGGATCTTCCCAAGCAGACACATAAGTGGGTCTACTGACACCTGTTGACCTGTTGCTTTGCTAACACTTAAACATACTGCCCTCCAGAATGTTTGGACTTTTTTACATTCCCACAAACAGTGGAACCTGGTGCCTATGCAAGATTTACATTTGGGGCAGTTTGGTGAGGTTCCTGTTCTATACTTACTATAAATTTGCGGAGAGATGTAGATATGGTGCAAGATTTTATACTGTAATTCTTTATATCTGTTGCAAATTGAAATTCTGGAAGGCAGTCGTAAGATCTCATCCCATACATTATCATCTATTACACATTCAAGCAAAGTGCACCAGGATGTCCTTAAGCATGACAATTTGCTCAAGTTCAAGCTCAATATCTCAGAGTAGAATTTGGATATGAAGTGTTTTTGTTGCTTACACCTGATAAAAAAACGGTCCAGTAAGTGTGAGTCGTTTGGGATTTCCAATGAGTTGTTCTTCGTATACACAAAGTGCCTGATCTGTAAATATTTGTAAAAGTCTTTATTTGGTATATGATACTGATCCTTCAATGACTCAAATGTTTTAAATTTTCCATTCTCAAAGAGATCAAGGATTCTAACAATACCCACTTTTCGCCAAGGTGTAAAGTTTGATCCTGTTCCCTGTGGTGAGAGCTCTGTGTTATCTACCAATGTCATTAAGAGTGAGAGAGGATGAGTGTTATTGAATATTTTCACACATTTCTTCCATGCCCACAATACATGAGTTATCAACGGGTTATCCTTAGCTGTGCGTGGAATTTCCTTCAGGCTTTTGCCCAGTAGGTTCACAGGAGAGAGGGGTTTACATATAAACGATTCAATATCTAACCAGGGTGAGTCCGAGCCTCCATTCACCCACGCAGAGATAATCCTGGCTTGCAAAGATAGCACATAGTATTCTATGTTAGGAAGGCCCCATCCACCTTGCTCCCTCGGAAGCTGTAACCCTGCGAGTTTGACCTTCGGTTTCCTGCCATTCCAAATAAAGTCTGATAATGCTTTGTTCATATTTGCAATGTCATTTGCACTTAAATTTACAAACAACATTGATGTGGGGTACAATATTTTTGGAAGGACGGTCATCTTAATAAGGTTAATTCTACCCAGGAACGATACAGGGAGATTTTTCCATCTTGTTAACATTTCTTGGACTTTTTTAACCAGAGGAGTAATATTTTTTGAATATAACCGATTGAGTTGGGGGACAATTCTAATTCCTAAGTAATCAAACCCAGATGGAGCCCAACGAAAAGGTTGAATATAAGGTGGTTCTATTTTAATGTCATTATCTAGGATCATTATTTCTGACTTATCAAAATTTACTTTATATCCAGATATTAGGCTGAATTCTCTTAGACAAGTTGTTAAAGCTATTAATGACTGAGAGGGTTTTGTTAACGTCAATAGAATATCATCAGCGTACAGTAAAATTTTATGTTGTTTAGTACCAATCGTTACTCCTTGGATATCAGGGTTTTGTCTGATAGCCAACGCTAATGGCTCTATAGCCAGGGCAAACAAAGTCGGGGACAATGGACTTCCTTGAGCTGTACCTCTTTTCACTTTAAAGGGAGCAGACAGCAGACCGTTTGTCAGAACCGAAGCTGTTGGTGCTTTATACAGCAGTCTGACCCACCTCAAGAAGCCACATCCAAAACCAAATCTCTTCATTACTTCAAACATGTACTCCCATTCAATTCTATCAAACGCCTTTTCGGCATCCATAGAAACCACAGCACCCAGCGTTTTGTTAGTATTAAGATGATGAATAATATGAAGTAGGCGTCTAGTGTTGTGATAGGAGTTTCGACCGCAGATAAATCCTGTTTGATCTGCATCCACAAATGTGTTTACAACATTCTCCAACCTAAGAGCCAGTATTTTGGAAAGTATTTTGTTGTCCACATTAAGGAGGCTGATTGGTCTATAAGAGGAGCACAATTCTGGATTTCTATTCTTCTTTACTATTAGTGTTATGTTAGCCCCATACATGGATTCAGGGAGCACAGACTCCTCAAGTGATTTATCAAAAACCCTTAACAGAAGTTTGTTAATTTTCCCTTTCATCACTTTAAAAAACTCGACTGGGAAGCCATCTTCCCCAGGACATTTTCCCGACTGAAGTGTGGATATAGCTTTATCTATTTCTAATATAGAGATAGGGGATTCTAAACGGTCAAATTGATCCTTCGATATTTGTGGAAAACATAAGTGATCTAAAAGGCTTCCTGCCCCAAGTCTCTCCTTATCAATCTCACTACTGTACAGTTTAGTGTAAAATCTTTTAAAGCTCTCATTAATTTGACGATTATTAGTTTGTCTTTGTTGATTTTCATCCTGTACAGCTGATATATAGGATTTGATAGGGGCATTCCTTGCTAGGCGTGCTAAAAGGCGATTTGGTTTGTTAGCCAATTCGAAAAATTTTTGTTTTGTGAATAGTATATCCCTTTCTGCCTTCCTTGTTATCAGGTTATTTAGCGCTGTCCTAGTAGATTTTAATTCAATAAGCGTTGCCTCAGATCTTGTCTTGTAGTAGGTTTCCTCTAATAATTTTACTTTATTTTCTATTTCCAGTTGTTTGGCAGCTCGCTCTTTCTTCCTTCGACTTGTATAGGATATAATCATACCCCTCATATAAGCTTTATAAGTATCCCACACAATTCTTGGATCAGCTCCATTTTTATCATTAATTTCTAAAAATAAGTCTGTTTGGTCTGTCAAATATTTAACGAATTTTTCATCCATAAGTAGGGTTGCATTCATTCTCCAGGAGAATGAGCGTTCACTTGGTCTAGGAGGATGCATTGCCATCACCACAGGAGCATGGTCTGAAAGAGCAATGAGGCCTATATCAGCGTGTTCAACTAAGCCCAGGAGACATCTAGAAACAAAAATATAGTCAATACGTGAAGCAGACAGGTGGGGCTGAGAGTGAAACGTATATTGTTTTGAAAGTGGGTTACAATGCCTCCATATGTCTACCAGATCGAATTCTCTATTGATATTTAAAACAGCCTTAGCATTTTTAGATGCATTTGCATGAGGGGGGAGTCTATCCATCATTGGGGATAGCGCACAATTAAAATCACCCCCAATTATGATGTTGGGACAATCCATATCAGCTAAATGTCTAAGTAATGATGCATAAAATGCTTCATCCTGAATATTGGGCCCATATACATTTCCCAATACAATAACTTCACCATGTAGTATCCCTTTAACCAAAACAAACCTGCCTTCAGTGTCTTTAAAAGAGGCTGTAACAGTAAATGGAAGATTCTTGTGCAATAAGATCACTACGCCTCTCTTATTTGTTGAGTGTGATGAAAAGAAAATTTGACCAACCCATTCCCTACGATATTTTTTGTGTTCTTCATCATTCAAATGTGTTTCCTGGAGAAAGGCTATTTGAATCTTGTCTTTTTTAAGAGAATTTAGGACAGCCTTCCTCTTGACTACATTATTAGAGCCCCGAAAATTCCATGTATTTATCTTAATAAACATTAACACCCAATTATATTATGAATTGTGAGTCACCATCAAATTTAACCATTTTGTGGAGGAGGCCAGTCTGCAGCTCCAACATATAATAAGTTTAACCAACATAGAAATGTGCTCTGAGCAAAACCTGAACAAGCCCAGAAGCACTACGAACATCAACACATGAAGAGAGTGCATTACGAACGCACACTCCCCTCAGAATAAAACTTAGAAGTGAGAGGAAAAAAATAAAAAATAAAAAAAATTAAATTAAATTAAAAAAATAAACAAATAAATAAAAATATACCTAGATGTACTCTTGATAAACAAAAAAAGCACAGCTATGGGGGTCAAAAGCAACAAGAGATAACAGCTTCCCCCGCAGGACTGCAGATGCAATTACCAGCATATCACATTGTGAGAAAGAAAAAGGAAACCTTTAAATACAGAGCACTCTTCTTAAGCCATGAAGCTCATTGTTTATATTGCATTCGGGTCATACCTGGAACTGTCCAAATGTGGTTAACCAGACAATCAGAGGTTATTCAGATGCAGACATTTTGTTGACGTAATCATCAATTTCCTTTGTGGTGGAAAATGAGGAGCTGGTGCCGTCAGGGTGAAAAACTTTGATGACAGCGGGGTACAGAAACGAGTATCTTATTCCAGCTTCTCTCAGCTGTTTACGAGCATTGGCGGACTCCTTCCTCCTCCTTACAACCTCCACAGAAAAATCCTGATAGAATGATACGTTGCTGCCGTCGATGCTCAATGTGCCTCTATTTCTAGCTGCTTGCAGGATTTTCTGTTTGTTGGTATAATCATGCAGCCTCACCAGGACGGCTCTTGGCCCCTCTTTACCAGAAAGTCTTGTCGGTGGGCCCGTGCGATGGGCTCTGTCGAGCTTAATGCGGTCGGTTTGCATACCCAACACATCTGGTATCCACTTTTCAAAAAACTCAACCGGTGTGCGGCCCTCCGAGCCTTCGTTAAGACCAACAATTCTCAGGTTCTGACGTCGACTTTGGTTTTCGAAGTTTTCCAGACGATCCAATGCCTTCTGCAGCTCGCCTTCCAGAGCTTTTACCCGGGGTGCTGTTGCCGCCGATGTGTCTTCGAGGTCTGAGATGCGCTGCTCGGCCGTTCCCATCCTCTGTATTAAGCTGTCGAGCTTCCCCGAGAATTCGCTAACCGGTTTAATTATGTTGGCCAGTTTGCTGTCCAGCATCTTCTCTATGTTTGCAGTAACACAGTTCACTATAAGCTTGTCCCGTTGTTCACTTAACTCTTCGTTGTTGGCGGAAGCAGGCCCGTGCACTGCTTCGTCCTCCGGTCCCAGCTCATCGTTCGAGCTATCGATAGCCTTATTAGCATTAGCTTTAGCTCCCTTCTTCCGTTCGTGTTTCTTCTTCTTGTTCGGTCCAGGGTGCGCAAAAAAAAGCATCGAGTGACATGATAAATCTATCGTGCACCCGACGGACCTCTCCACTGGTCAGAAAATGTTTGAAAAGTAAAGTTTATAGCAGTCCTGCAGGGAGCCGACAAACTCACGTCTGTTCGGGTGTGTGCATCACGTGATCCCCCCCTGGAGCCTTTTTGATCTTTTGTTTCTTGAATAGCTGGCACACATCTTTTTCATTGATCTTCAGGGCACGTGGGGGGTCAGAGGGTGAGGTAGGGGGGGAAATGGGGGGAGCAGGAAGGGCAGAGTCCAGGTAATGGGCTGATGCTAATGAGCTCGGGGGTGGGTGTGAAAACCTGCAGTAAAAGCTATTCAGGTCTTCAGCCAGTCTTTTGTTACCTGCAGGGTGGGGGGAGGGTTTC
The DNA here is from genome assembly GCF_900634775.1 of Gouania willdenowi. Taxonomy (NCBI): domain Eukaryota; kingdom Metazoa; phylum Chordata; class Actinopteri; order Blenniiformes; family Gobiesocidae; genus Gouania; species Gouania willdenowi. The sequence continues at coordinate 14,391 of NW_021145033.1, read as the reverse complement.
CTGTAGTTGGTAACCTCACGCAGGCCTTTCCACACTTCTGAAGGGACTTTGTTTAAGAAGCTTTGTTTTAGCTTCTCAGTGTAGCACCTCTTGGCTGCTCTGATCTCCTTGGTTAGTGTGTACTTAGCCTGCTTAAACAGGACCCAGTCCCCACTCGTGTAGGCTTCCTCCTTAGCCTGATGCAGCATCCTAAGTTGAGGTGTGAACCAGGGTTTGTTGTTGTTGTATGTGCAGAAAGTCTTGGTCTGCACACACATGTCCTTACAGAAGCTGATGTAAGATGTCACAGTGTCAGTCAGTTCATCGAGGTTGTCTGATGCAGCTTCAAAAACACTCCAATCAGTGCAATCAAAGCAGTCCTGTAACTCCTGCTTTGACTCCTCTGTCCATTTCTTTACAGTCCTTACTACAGGTTTATCAGATTTAAATTTCTGCCTGTTGGTCGGGATGAGGTGAATCAGACAGTGATCAGAGAGCCCCAAAGCTGCACGGGGAACAGAGTGATATGAATCTTTTATTACAGTGTAGCAGTGGTCCAGTGTGTTAGCACCCCTGGTCGGACACTTTATATGTTGTCTGTATTTAGGGAGTTCGTGGGTTAGATTTGCTCTGTTAAAATCCCCGAGAATGATAAGCAAAGAGTCAGGATGTTTTTTCTCCACGTCTGCTATCTGGTCGGCCAGGTGCTGTAACGCCTCTGTTACACAAGCCTGAGGTGGGATGTAAACACCGACCATGACAAACGAGGAGAACTCCCGCGGAGAATAAAACGGTTTACAGTTTATGAAAAAACTCTCCAGATTAGGGCTACACGTCTGCTTCAACACTGTGACATCTGTACACCAACCTTGGTTAATGTAAAAGCATATTCCACCTCCCCTCGTCTTCCCAGAGAGCTCTTTTACGCGGTCCGCTCTGAGGAGCTGAAAGTCCGGTAGATGTAGAGAGCTGTCCGGGATGAGTTCACTGAGCCAGGTTTCAGTAAAACACAAGGCGGCGGATCTGCAAAAGTCTGAGTTTCTGGTGTTTAGGAGCAGCAGTTCATCCATTTTATTTGCCAGAGAGCGGACATTCGCCAGGTGAATGGATGGAAGCGCAGTGCGTAATCCCCGCTGCCTCAGTTTGACGAGCGCGCCTGCTCGTTTACCCCGTCTGCGGCGTCTCCTGCAAATTCCATAGAGAGCTGCTGCTCCTCCGGTGAGAATCTCCGCATAACTTTCTGGTTCAATGAGAACAGAAAAAAGATCAGCAGAGGACTGTCCTACGTTTATAGTTATTCTCTGGTGAAAGAGACCAGAGAAGGGGAGCAAGAAACTACAAAAAAGAAGAAAAACGTAACAACTACGAGAGAGCGCAGTACCGAGGCAACCATCCGCGGCGCCATCTTGGTTTTTGAGATATGTGAAGAAGCTACAGTACCAATAGAGAAATACGTTTTCCGGATTCAAATTTTTTTTATCTGTTCTTCGAATATTTTCACTAAAATCAGAGTTAATAACTTTTAAAGTATAATTAAAAGGAAGAAGAAAAACATTATGGTTCAATGTCTGCTTAAATAATTTATTTCTCTTTTTTAATAAAAATTTTTTTCAAATAAAGTAACAGCAACTGTGGATTTAATGTGATCTACAGTGACTTTACTCTCACTGTTCATTAAATATGTATTCATTAGATATGTTTCTATTGTGTCAGAGAACAAACCATCATAATTTAATCATAAATTATTTTTTACTTAAAAAATTTCTCCTGAAATCCATTAAATCATCCATAGACCAAATCCTTCAGGCTGTAACTACTTCATTCACTCTTTTATTACCATTAAACACATTTATTCTGACTGGTTTGTTAATAAACTTGATTGTGACGTCAGCGCAACAGTTGAGTTGTTGCCAGGTTGAGTAATTTCTCGCTGATTGTGAGATTATAAAATAACTAACTTAGTGATCAAACAGTTTAACGCTGGTTAAAGATGATATTTATGTTTTATTTGGATGATGAACGGATGGTTTTTGGGGAATTTCTGTGGATATTCAACATATTTCATGCAGGGAATCGTCGGTTGTATCTGGCAACCAGCTAGAGTCAGGAACAAAGCAGTGAAATGGAGGACGGACAGAGCTGGATGATGACTACCGTTAAACTGGGAGGAGGAAGAGGAAGATTTTTTTTTTTTTTTTTTACAAACGCTATTTACAATTACATCATTTGCAATTCTTCACATTTACAGACCTAGAAAAAAGGAATAAATAAATTTAAAAATAGAAAATAGAAAATAAATAAAACCAAAAATACATTAGTGAGACATTTAGTACAAGAGAATAAGCCAAATCAGCATTATCAGTACGCATGCACGATTCCCGGGTGAATATATCCGGGTCAGAGTTTACGACTGCCCAGCGTGTCAACAAAGCCCCTGTCTAGCGGAACAACCGGCTACTTATACGGACTTTTAGGCATTCACTTTGCTTAAGGTCGTTTTAAGGCAATATGCCAGGGTCCCATTGTTCAGTGCGTGGCTGTTCCAACGGTACACGTGGGCTTAATACGTGGATGAAAGAGTTTTGCCCCGTTCACGAGTGCAATAAAGGAACCTCACGATATATATGCGACCCGCCATACGTACTCATCCCATTTCCTACTGAAAGAAAAGATCCAGAACGTTGTGCCGAATGGATTAAATCAGTAAGTTTGACATATACTGTACTACATTAAAGCTAACTAGTAAACTAGTATATAAATATTATATTGTGGTGTACATGTTAGAGAGGTGTCTCTCACCCAGCAGGTTTCGGGGGTTTGTTGGCGTCCTTTTCTTTCTCGCCACAATATGCCCGATCCCCCCAGAATCATTACTATATTTTATGTCAAATATCAGAACTTTGGTTTTACTTTTTGAAAGTCCCTGAATTAAAGTGTGTTTAGTTTAACTTATAAAGTATACAATCTGACATAGATATATTATCATTTAACAAGGATCTGTTTGAAACAAACATTTTATAGTATATTATAGATGTTAGCTGGCATACATACACAGCCTCATTTTTATTACCTTTTCATTAATTCTATCATTTTATTTATTTATTTATTTATTTATTTATTTATTTATTTATTTATTTATTCCAGATGAACAGAAAGAACATAAAAACAGGTAAAAACTGGGCACCAGACAAGAACAGCCGAGTCTGCTCCATGCATTTTGCTGACGGTGCACCATCCCCCTCCTTTCCAAACCCTACACTGAATCTAGGTAATGTGGCAGAACCTTTTGCAATATAGTGGTATTTTTACACCTTCATAAATTATAAATAAAAATGAGCTTACAAAGATCTCTCTATATTATTTACATGCAAAATATACTTTTTTTATTTTCAGGATACCCAGTGCCATCAACTAGTACAGGAAAGAAACGGGCACCACCAAAACCACGTACACCTGTTACAGTCCGAGCATCAAAGAGGCAGAAACTCAACATCCAGAGTAAAAAAATTTAAATATACTGATTACTCCCAATCTGTTAACAGAATTTGTGTGTGTTTGCACAGATTGTATAATACTATTCATTTATTACATTCTTCCAGGCCCCAGCACAGAAGATGCACAGAATCAAGGCACAAGCAAGGAAGACACCCCCAAAACTAGTGGAAGTGACCCTGGAACTGATGTAACCACAATTCAAGCCCATGTGGACCATACTTACATGAACACAAATAAATGTAACTGTAAGTCAAACTGTAACTGTGACACTATTACTAGGCTTAGTAGTAAAGTAATTTAATTGGAAAATGAACTAAAAATGTTAAGGATAAAAACAAATGAAAGTTCTTGTAGTGGCACTGATATGATGAACAATACAATTAGTGCTAATGCTGACAACAAAAGGTACTTCACAGACCGATTTCTTTCAGACGACCGGTCTGTGAAACTAAACACCGGTCTTCCTAACAAAGGAACCTTTAACAAGCTGCTTCAGGTCCTCACCCCAGGAGCAGCAAAAATGAGGTACTGGGGTGGAACTCGAAGAGTTATTTCTACTAAAATTAGAAAATTTGTTCAAACACCACAGAAGTCAAACTTAACATAAAGTCAGAGTTCCTTATGGTTTTGATGAAGCTTAGAGTAGGTCTAACAAATGAATTTTTGGCCAGCATATTTTCTATCGGTGCGTCGTCTTGCTCCAACATAATAACTACATGGATTAAGTTCCTTGGTGCTCAGCTCAGAGGGCTTGTTTTTTGGCCAGACAAAAACTCAATCCGCACTATGCTACCAGCTAGTCTTCAGGAGAAATATCCCAACCTGAGGTGCATACTGGACTGTAGTGAGACTTTCATTGACAGGCCCAGAGATCTAAAGCTGCAAGCAGCTACATGGTCTGACAACAAGAAACATAATACCCTGAAATATTTAGTTGGTATTGCACCAAACGGTCACATATCATTTATGTCTAAAGCATGGGGAGGCCGGACAACAGACAGGCAAATTGTCCAACAGTCAGGATTTTTAGATTTGGTAGACCCACATGATCTTATCATGGCAGACCGTGGTTTTCCAATTCAAGAAGACCTACTTTTCAAAATGGCAAAATTATTAATTCCACCACCCAGTTCAGGTTTGGAACAAATGTGCTCACAAAATGTTGCCCAGACCAAAAAAGTGGCAAATGTTCGTATTCACGTAGAACGAGCCATCAACAGACTAAAATGGTTTCAAATTTTGAGCACAGCACTGCCAGTAACAATGGCTCACTTATTTGATGATATCTTGATCATTTGTGCAGCGCATAGTAATTTGTTGCCACCTCTAATAGTGTAAATCTTAATGTAAAGTCTTCACAGTAGAAACATCATTTACACAACATGTTTTTTGGTTTACAATTTTCTGATGACTGTCACAAGCTCATAGTCGGTATTTATGAATATTTAAAGGACTTTGTTACTTTCACATTGTGCAGTTGCTTTCACAGAAGGCCCACATAATGAACATGTTTCCAATTCTTTGAACTCTGTTCAATAAAAACCTAAGAGTAAGGTTATACAATAACAAAATGTCAGTAGCCACATTTGTCAGTAAGTAATTTGAATGATTAAAACATCCTTTTTATCTTTTTTTGGTTAACGGGAACATTACATTTTCTCGGCCTTGTTGTGTTAAAACACTAAATGAAATGTTGTGCAAATAAAATGTATTTCTCCAGAAGGTCATTTCTTTGTTACTCAACTTTATTCACAAGTGCATCACAGATATATGTTTTGAAGAAGTCTGTTGCTGAAGTTAGTAATTCCAACCAATGAGTCTCATCAAACAGGATTCGTTCTACAAAGCAGTCCGACTTGGTGTACACAAAAAAATCACACCAAAGTGGTTTTGTGACTCCCATTTGATACTGCACCTGGGAATAATATTCATGCATATGCTTAAGATGTGTCTTTCCATTAACAATCTCCAAATAAGTGACATGCTTCACATTTGCTGGCTGACTGGCAGCAGAGAAAGGACACTTCACTTCTAGAAGTCCTTCTCCGCAGCAGGAGCATGACACTAAACGATCCGGGGAAGCAGCTGCAAATACATGGTCTTGCATCACAAATAAGCCACACTGTGTGACTTTAAGATTTGAGTGGGATGCTTTTTGTGATGACATATAAGCTGTCACAGCAAATGGCTCATTCACCCTTCCGTACTTGAGTGCTGGTATGTTGGGATTTACAAAGGCCTTTCCAATGATGGAAGATACCAGTGAATGACAACCTTTTTCAGCATCCTGAGTTTTCATTCTCTTCCATACATGATGAGCCTTTGATGCTGTTATTCGGCCATTTCTATGCTGTTTCCACAGTTCTGAGACAGCCTGCTCCCTTGTTGTTGCCTCGAGGCTTGATACCTAGTCAGTGGAATACTGTGGTAGGTTGCTCCACAACTCCTCGGCTGTTGTGTACTTTTCTGCAACTTTGGTTAAAGTTGGTGGGGGGTTAACTGACGTGATGCACATTTCACTTAAGCAAACATTTATGTCATCATAAACTTCATAAGTGGGTTGGGCATCAGGAAGGGCATACTGAAAGGCCACAGCAGAGGGGCATTCTGGCATGAGGACTGCAGCAAATTCATCTAATGACATTGCAGGTTCTTGGCGTGTGCTGCGGTTTACCGAGAATAGTTTGCGAACAGCATACCCTTGCTTCACATCTCGCCTTTTGGGTGTATAATGTGGTTTTGCAAAAACCATGTCCTCAAGCTTCATTGGTTCGATGCTCTTCAGCACAGGTGTGAGCCACTGATTTTCCATGGAGGTACATGCCTTCTTGTGTGCACTGGTTAATCCGTGCTGTCAGGCATAGTCTACTTTAAACAACAATGCAGCGACATGGTTGCATGTTGAACCAAGTCTGAAAAAGAAATAAAAGAAATACAGACTTAATCCAACAAAAACATAATTAAACAATATAATGTTCTTTAGACCTAATTTTCTGCACTTTAACTGGATAAAAATACACACACAGAACAACTTCATACTTACCCAGCAAAGCAAGTGCAATAAGCACTGTATATGGTACCACTTGCTTTCCCAAAACACACCCATAACTTGTGTGGAACATTGTTGACGCGTTGTGATGGCGTGCAGTCACATTTCAAGAAGCATATCTTCGAATCTTTTGAACCTTCATGGTAGAAAACCTCCTTCACCCAAGCATTTTGAGAAGCAAAATAGCTAAATGCTTTGCCTGAAAAAGAAAACTGTATTTTTATTTTATAATAAGCTTGTGTGATTTAAAAAGGGAAACAATAATAGAAAACACAAATGTATCATTTAAATCAGTTAATATATAAAGGGGTTGGGGAAGTTAGCATAAATGTGGAGTGGTAGCACAAAGTGCTAAAATTAAGTTACCTTCTTTATAGTCGTTAGCAAGTCTTGTTAGCAAGTTTTGCTCGTCCTTGCGAGTCAGATGGTTATTTATATCTATGTACATGCAGGGGGGCCATTTATTTGCTGCCGTCGACTCGTTCTCCCAACCTTCTCTCAGCTGCAAGGGATCTGGAATTGTCATCTGACAACTGTCAACATCGATCTCGAGCAGAGATTTATAATCAAGGTTGACAGCCTCTCGTTCCTGCTGTTTTGTCAAAACTATCGGCGCTTTTTGAAATGACAATGCCCAAGCGAGGGCCACCAGTTCTTTCTTCCTCTTCCCAGTAACAACGTGTCCACGTCTCTTACAATATTCTTTTAAAACATCCACTCTACAACGCTCAAAATATTCAATATCTTTGTCAGACTCGGCCATGTTTACGTTTTATGATACGAGCTAGGTAGTCCTGACCTTTGACCCGGACCAGCATGCTTTGCGCGCAGCGAGATGCCGAATCCGCTTATTTAGAGACTCCATTCAATATTATAGTCATGTTTTTGGATTGTGGGAGGAAGCCGGAGTACCCAGAAAAAACCCATGCAAACAACACTATAGTTAAAAGACTGTGTGACTATAAGAACATGTCAGATCTTTTGTTTGATGTTCATTGTACTTGGAACCAGTTTGATAAATTGCCTAAATACAATTTAAAAAAAATATTTGAAAATGACCTTGTCTTAAATGATCTTTTATTCCTTTTTTCTATTTAGGGTGATGATTTTAAGTAGGTGAATTGGTTCGTTTTATTGGTAAATAACTTTAAAATAGTTTAAATGATTTTAATGAAAAAAATTGTATTTTGATCGTGTTTTTACAAAAAATAAATGGTGATGTGATTTTTTTCCCCATATCACCCACTGTGACTGAGGTAAAGGTAGCACTGCCTTGGGCCACAGTGTTTTAAGTGGGAGCCCCCTGCCTCTGTCATCATCAACATCTGTGATAAACACCTACAACATGAGACATGTCCCCAGATAAATGATGGACAGTTGGTTGATATGAAATATTAACAAATAAATGTATTTTGTCACATGTTCTCCACAGGGGCTGCTAAACAAGCTAGCTAACGTTAGCCAATGTGAACTTTAGCTAGCTAGCTCACTCTGTGGGTCTTTACCAGGTACTACGTGTTAAGGCTTCAGCGAGCAGGAGAACTCTGTCAGCATGGAAGATTTTGACAACACCGTACTGTCAGTGTTGGAGGGTAAGTCATGTTTTTCATTCATATTTGGTGATTATTAAGCAAAGTTAGCGTCTGTATTGGTAGCTTTGATCACATTAATGTTGCACACTGTTAGCTGGATGTTGTCTGTCCCTGTATGAAAAAAATGCCTGGCTTAAGTGCTATGGAAAACAACTACAGTGAGAGAAAATGAGTAAGTCAAGTTGTATCAGCTCCCAACTGTTAGTTTATTTTGAAAGAAATAAACCGAAAGCATTATTGTGGATAATTTAGTCTGTTCCACATACAAACTACACTCATTTATTTTCCATTTATACATTATTTACTATTATTATACATCAATGTTTGTCAGTTTTATGTTGAATTTCAACTTGTTCCTTTTTATATGGTTTATTAGGATGAAATATAAATGTCCAAAGTATAGAATAAAAAAAATGAATTTTCACAAAAATAATTATTGCTGCAATGAATGCTTCTAATTTCCCAAAATGCATCTTTGTAATTGAATCAGTTAATGTTAATATTACTCTGTTTTATGATTTGAATTAATTAATACATTTGTCTTGCTAAGCATTAATTATGTACAAATTGGTTAATGTAATGCACCAGTTCATGAACTATGAGTAATAGATATTTTAATGGGCTGTCAGAAGCAGCAACATAAGTCATAGTTTTGTTGATAATGTGGTCAATTGGTCCATTTTTCTATAACCAGTTACATTGTATTTTAGAAATCCTTCTTAAAGGGCTTAGGTTTAATTTCCCTTTCAACTAAGAATCATTTGGAAAGTATTTATTCTGAAAATACATATTGCAGTAAGTGAATTTCATGCATATTAATAATTAGAATAAAAATAATTATCTGATGGTTGCAAATATTCTTTTTTAGACTATAAATAAATGTCAACAATGGGAGCTGGAATGTGTCTCACATATAAACTTACATTTGTTTTATCAATGTCTGCAGCTGCCAGTATTGATGAGGAGGCTTTGAAAAGCCTTAGTCGTGATGACCTGAAGGATCTTTTTCCTGGAACTGAGATTGATTTCATCAGTCAAAAGATAAACATACATTGGAATAACTAATGGCATTATTACTATGAACATTGTCTCATATTATTAATGCTCTTAATTGTCTTCTTTTTTTTTTAAATCTCCCACAATTTTAATAGTGTGAAAATACCAGTGACCAAGAAGCCAAAACTTGTAACTTTTTTTCTTTTAATAACCTAAACTTTGGGTGGGACAGCAACAAGAAAAAACACTTATTACTGTTATTATTATTATTAATATTTCACCATATTTGACCATCTACACCAAAATGTACAAGTGACTCCAAAATATGAGGTCCCTGAGGAAGAGGCAGGGCTCCACGCCACAACGATGGGTGTTAAAGAAGAGTTTCTTCTGCTCAAACAACACAGACAATGACACTGATGGTGACAGAAGTGGTGACACAAGCAGTTCAACCATAATTATTGAGAGCAATGATGACCTCAGCGAGGACAGTTTAAATGAAGGTTTGTGCTAAAAGTGGGAACAATTCTGTCATAGTTCTGATTTGTGTACATCTAAAAAAGTTTAAACCTGTACTGAGACTATATTTGCCTCTGTCTCATGTGCCAGAGTACATTGTAATGTACACAATGTTGGACAATGACCTGTGTTTTACTGTTATTTTGCTTATGTGTTTACAAATGATTTCATTATTTTCCCCAGGAAAAGCGTCTCCACTGTTTCGGAAGTTACTGAACACACTTTTTCTGACTTAAATCAGCTGACACAGTCATATTCTACATGATCAATATCAAACACATTTTTATAATTTCCTAAGTAAAACATTGAGATGATCAAATGAAATAGGTAATTGACCATTCCTAAAAACAATCTGAAAGTCCAATAAGAAAACACAGCTCTACTCAAACTGTTATTGCTTTTTAGACTTTAGGTGAAGTGAAGTTTAACCTCTGATAGGTGTACCTTACACTCTTTATGATTACTGTTTTCTGGTTTTGTCAAACTTCGTGGGGGAAGTAGCAACACAGTATTGTTATGCCTGTGTTGACTAATGACTTTCTAATATAATTGTGCATTATATTTTATTCATACACATGCCACGAACTATGATTTATCTTCTCTGATGCTAGTGTAATAGTGTTTCCATGGAAACGTCTTTGCGTCACCGTCTTATTTTAATGTCTGAGGATGCAGGTGAGTCACTACAAAACATTGAGCAAAATGTACAAGAATCCCAACACAAAACCCAACCAAGGCGATTTTGCCCAAATTTTGGACCTTGAGTCCAAGGCTAGACGGGCTTTCATTGATGCAGATATTACAAAGGAAGAAGACTGACCTATGAAACGCTTTGAGGCATATCCCTGCTTCAAAGACACTGGAAATGTCAGCTTTTTGACTTCCGTCCTCGGTACTCTGGGCTTCTGTCTGTGCAGTCTGCCCTGTATCAAGCCTGCTCAGTGGTAATAACTGAACAGAATTGTGTCCTAGGCAATGGATGAGCTGCATCGCATCATTGGTGGCACCAACCGCAAATACATGGAGGAAATGAAGGGAAGATGGGCAGACTTTTGTGCTAAGGTGCAGTTCTATGGAGTGTGGAAGAAGGTCCTGAAACCTCCTTTTACCTTGGATCTGTGTGGAGGTAAGTTGCTGTTCAATATACCAAATTCATTGTTATGACAGCCATGTTCAAACTATTCCATAAAAGGCTATTTTGGTTCCATAGTGGATTTCACCATCGCCCTCTTCAGTGCACTACCATCATTGTTCCCCTCACCAACTCCACCACCAAAGCTGGAGGGGCGCCAAATTTTTAATTAAATTCAGTACATTTCTTCAGTACATCGTCTGCTATATGTTGTCACCACCAAATGTAGTATTTTTTTTCTAGATCATCACCAACTCAGATTGATCCAGGCTGATTAAAACCATCCCATCTGAGCTGGGACATGAACTGATCCATTTATTCACACATTAGTTCTTCTAATGTCTTTAAACACTTTTATTGATACACACAGACCTGGTCAGAGCAGGTTACACTCCCAGTTAGGATCATGGAAAATAACATTTGCTCCATCTCAGTAACTAGTTTAGACTTTTTTTAGACCTGTGTCCTGGGTATGATGGGTTCACGAGGTGAACAGTACTCAGCCATGTTGGGAAGTCCAGAAATCACACAGCATTTCACCCATTCATAGTGGTCTATGCCAGAAAATACCACAGACCAAGTATTTGTAGTGTAGTCATAGCACTCAACAATTATTCTTGAGGTACACGAGACAACAAAGATCTTCTTGTTCATCACTGCAATGCCAAAGCAACTGTGTCTGTGGACCATTTTAGGGACATCGTACCAGGTGTTGGTCACTGGGTCATAAGCCTCAGCAGACCTCAGATTTCTGAATCCATCTCTGCCTCCAACTGCAAAAATGTGGCCCATATATGCAACGACTCCAAGTCCACACCGAGGTGTTCCCATGGGAGTGATCAGTGTCCACTGGTTGGTGTCTGGGATGTAATACTCAACAGTATTCAGTGATCTAATGTTACTCCATCCTCCACATATGTATATCTTGTTGTTCAGTGTGGTGCAGCTGGCCCTGATCCTCTCTTCATTCATTGATGCAATGAACGTCCACTGGTTGATGTTGGGCTGGTAGCGTTCAGCAGTTCTGAGTAAGGTACCATCATCATCCCTGTAGCCCCCCATAGCGTAGATGCATCCCTTTAGCTCAGTAACACTCATTAAGGCCCGTGGCTCCTGCATTGGTGACATCTCCTGCCAAGTGTGTGTGACTAGGTTAAACCTCCACACTCTGTTAGAGGGGTTGGTCCAACTTAAACCACCACCCACAATGTAGAAGCATCTACCAAGGAAGACAGTGCTGTAGAATAGTAAGTGAGTCATGGGATTCTCCAGACTGGGATGAGTGTGAACTGTGATCCAGCTGTTAGTTCTGTAGTCAAAGGCCTCTATGGTCTTAGAAAATATTCTAAACATCAGTAAGACGGCGTTTGGCAAGCGACGGAAAAACAAGGTGTTGTTGATCCCAGACTCAGAGCAGAGTAACGAAGGTTGAGACATGACTTTAAGGGTATCAGAGACCAAGAGGTGGGACTCAGGGTTTGTTTTTACCACTTCATTGTTAAGCACATTGTCTGTGATGTAACTTTTGTCCATCAGCCCCAGTCGTACCTTTGGTAACAGAGTAGAAATGGCTCCCTGTCGTTCCTCAGGCATGTGGTTTATCCATCTTAAAACACTTTGATAAACTGTGCTCTCCTGGGTCACAGTAAGGTCATCCTGACCCAGGATATCAGCCAGCTCCTGCTCCGCAAGCTGCAAAAACTCTTCACAGAGTGAAACCTCCTCAAAATTCTCACAGATAAAGTGAAAGGCCTCATACTTCAGTTTAAACAAAATGGGAATATACCAGACTTTAGTAAACTGCCACAGCCCAATGCATTTTTCTGGACAGAGATGATCCTTCAGAGCTTCAAAGCATGTTTGTTCCAGACTCTTTACATTGAATTGATGCACTTCTATCATTAGATCAAAAATATAACTGTTGTCAGAGTGACAGAGATTAAGTAAATTCACTGAGTCCAAGGAGTTTGTGGTTGTCCTTCATTAAAGAATACTCAATGTGTTGCTGAGTCCTTTGATGTGCGACCAGCTCCTGATGATGTCATCGGCAGTGTGTGATGATGTCACAGTGAAATTCACACTGATATTCCTTCTGCTGGCTCCTGATTGGTGGGTGGCGTGACAGATTCTGCGTTCTTTGATATGTGTGTGTGTGGGTGGGGGGGGTCTCAGCTATGCATCCTCACTTGAAATGCTAATATTCTAGTTTATTATTAGTTTGAAGCCTACAGTTTGAAACATGCAGACAGTTGAGATCAGATTACCTTATTGGTGACCCAGCATACCCAATACAGAACTGGCTCATGAAACCATTTTCAGACACAGGCAGACTGACCCCTGAGCAGCGCACGTACAACTACAGACTGAGCAGTGCTCGATCCGTGGTTGAAATGGCTTTTGGGAGACTAAAAGGTCGCTGGAGGTGTCTCCTAAAAAGAAATGACTGTAAGCTAGAGCTGAGCAAGAAGATGGCGATGGCCTGCTGTGTTCTCCATAACATATGTGAAGAGCATGGGGACACCATCATTGAGGGGCGGACTGCCGGATTGGAACACAATCAGCCTCCCGTCCAACCACTGCCCGACACTGGCAATGCAGAGGGGGCTGACATCAGGGCAGCCTTGATACAGTATTTCAATCATGCAGAATAACCCAATTGGTTTGTGATGTGGCTGGAAATGTTATGTGTACAGCTTTGGGAACCAAAGAAATTGATATGTGTATGTATTTCCATGAATGTAATTGTCTTGTTCATCTGAATTAAAGAATAATAATAAAGGGTAATGTCTGTTTTTCAATACATTTAAAATGACAATCCAATACTGTTTTATTCAACAAAGGGGTTGGGACCTTCACCGCCTGAAATGTCCACAAATAAAATGCAAAGACACTAACATTACATTTGCTATATGTTGTAACAAACATTTAAGCTTTCCATCAGGGCCTTAAAGATTAGAGTACAGGAATTAAAGAGTGACAGAATAAAAAATAAGAGCAATAACATTATATACACATAAAAAACAATAGTGACAATATATCTGAGCTGGTGCATATTGTTTAGTTGTATATGTGACAGCATAACAACATCTAAAACTAATTTCTGAGAAAGAAAATCTGGTTACCATAGATTTGTGATTGTACTGTAAGCTACAACTACATTTTTAACTGACCGGTATGTACATATATTATTACTGTAATATACATCTGTGAATGTAAAGTACGGAACACTTTGAATGTCGGGTTTAAAGAAATTCTAAACATAATCCAGCTGATGCAGACCTAGACACAATTTACCATATGTGGGTCAATGTGATCACAGCAAAATTAATAAAACCATATCATTCGCAAGGAAGGAGTGGTAGTAATGACACGTGTGCATTTAAAGTTAATATTTACTAAACTACTGTCTCTATATTTTACATTATATTGTGAGAATTGGTAATATTCAGCAATGGTTTGAAAGCTACATATATGACTTGTAAGTAACTGCATTTTCTACATGTGAAGAAGAAGACTAGTAAAACTAAATATGAAAAATGTCCTTTGAAATTAGAGAGAAAACTCACATCACTTCAAACAAACTTTTATTTACAATATTATACAGTATGTACATTCTCTCAGCGGGGAAA